>NW_006768870.1:46218-67981 GCF_000204055.1 Melampsora larici-populina 98AG31
ACATTTGCTTACAATATTGTGCTCATTTTGTCCCAGTAGTCGCTCTGAATAGTTCCAAGTCATACGGTCTCTCCTCCCCAGTTGCCTGTTTCAGCTTTCATATCTTTGTGCGTTGATCATAGTTTTTTTCCAATACCTTGTGGCGTTGAAGAGCTTGAGTCTTACTGAAATTCCTTGCCGTTTTCTAGGCCACTACACACATACCTTTTCGAGGTCAACACCTAACAACAGATCACACCAAACCAACAAGATGGTCAGTCTTCTCTCCTCTACATAGCCGTTTACACATACTTACATGTCTACATGTCCATTCCAACAGCATATCTTGACCATCACCTTAACCTTGGCATTGATTTTTGCTTGCGTTGGATATAACAATGCCGTAGTAGATTACAATGATTACATCACCCCCCTTTGTTGCACGGGCAACGATGAGAGCATGCAGTGTCGAGCAACCACGTCACCGCGCGCTTGGTGGTCCCAGGGCAACGACTGCACGGGACCCATTATCAGCGATGTGGCGTGCAAGGACGGACGTCTCGCCGGCTACAGTACCAACTCAGACGGTTCCGCTTCATGGGTCACCCGAAATGTACTGGCTCAGCGTTTTGGACAAACCGTCACCTGTTATCTGGCAGACAACCAATGCTACAATGGCCAGCTCAGGTGCCGAGTGCCAGACTACTGTGGAGGCAGTAGCGGACTGCTTGCCGACTCCAAAGCTGCTACCAAGGGCGGCCAAGGTGGCCAAGTTGGTACGTTATCTGGAGACAACAAGAAAGCACAGAAAGCGACAGTACGCCCCACAAAGACCGTCCAGTAGCTTCACACCTTCGTCCCTTATTTCTTTATTATCTTGTTATCTTCCTCGTTCACCTTCTCTGCTCTTTCACGACAATTGGATTCCTGGTTCCGCTTCCCATGTTGTTTTGATGTTAGCATCGCATGTCAAAGTTTGTCTTCCACTTAAGAGTTTCTTCCTCGATACTTGTTGAGTTCTCTCAGGATACCATCGATTTACAACTTTGTTCCTTATTCTCGTCACGCTTGGTTGTTTTTCTGTTCCATTGCCGTTCTCATTGGTCCCGATTATACATTCCATGATTTGTTTATGGACTGCCTCGAATAAGTTTGCTCGTCTTCGTTCCACTCCTATTACATGTCTTCTAACTCCTCACTGCTCTACAATAAGTGAGGAAAACCATACTTGCCAGCTTTCTTTAAAAGGACAGCAAGAAAAGTGCCAATGTACGTTGGATGAATCGCCCGTCTGCTTTTCGATTCCTCCCAGCTCCCTTGACCTATGTAAGTAAGGCGAGTCAGTGCAAGATGATCAAGGGACTCAAATCGACAGGTCTTTTCATCTTCATGTCTATCAGGATTGTAAATGAGGATATCGATCGCCCATTACCCCAATGTGTGATTTGATTATTTGATCTTCCACCTTGAGCCAAATAACATATACTTTAACAAATTCATGTTCAAATTGAAGGAACGAGACACCAAAATGGTATTTCTCCTTCCAGACTGTTTCCAAGAGTAACTTTACCTCTCTGCATTTGACCGAACAAAAATGTACCCAATGTGGTCACTTCAGGTCGAAACTTTCGCAATGGGTCTCCTTGAACTACCAATCTTCTATCATTCACTTCAAGTCTTCATCAATCGATTCATCCACCAAAATTCAATATGACCCACATTTAATCTAGATGAAACACGAAACTCGCAACATTTCTTATAAAAACATCGACACCCTCAATCGTTAGGTTCATCAATCTATCAAACCATCAAACCAAATCAAAGCAACTTCAAATTATCTAAATAATCAATCCAATCGATCAAATCTTTACATATCTAGATCGAATGCCTTTGTCTTATTATCATTCCTCTTCTTAAAATCATTCTAATCACACTGATCAATCTAAATCTACACCTTCCACATCATAATCAAGGGTTCGATCAACAATCTATCGAAGGAAATATGATCTTGGCTGTTCCTGCTTGTCTTTTAGAGAAAGACAAGCCGAGTTTATCAAGTCAAGAATCAAAGCGAGCAAAGCATGTAGCAAGATATTCAAACCAAAAATTGACTTTTTTGAAATTTGATGTTTTACAGGAGAGCAGCTATGCGACAAGGGTATGATTAATTATGTTCAATGGTACCTGATTGAAGCAATTCTAATGTAGATTGGAAAGACAAAGACAGAAATTAAGTGAGAAAAAGAAACAAAACAAATCTATTGGATTGATAAAATAAGACCAATCGACCTGAAGAAGAAGATCAAAAATCGAGATCTAAATCAGAAGCAATTGTTTTAACTCGAAGTTTGTGCCTTCCTCATTTTCTCTTTCAAAAGTTTTTTACAACAAAAAATTATACAACAGACCTCGATTTGTTTGTTTTTTCTTGTGTGAATTTTCTGATAGGTAAACAAAAATTTGTAGAATACACAAAAGAATTGAAAACTAAAAGAGAGAGTTCATTAAATAGTTTAAAAAAGTAGAACAAGTGATAGGTAAAGAGATTTCAATCAACTTTGGGAAGAGAAATGGAATGTAATTGTAGAATTAAATAATCAAACTTGAAATTACCCCCAGCAAATAATCAGCCTGTTTTTTCTCTATATGTAAAAGTAAGAAAATAAAGAAAGTGTTTTTGGTAATGGTGTTTTATTTTTGGGTGGAGATTATTTCAGTCCCAAATTTTTCTTGTTTTCTTTATAATCAAGAAACATTTCTTTCCTTTTAGTATAATAATATAATTAGTAGTCGGTGCGAAGGATTGAAGAATGGGAATGTGTCGGGAAAAGAGGTTTTGGATAATGATGTACGGATCAGTCACTCTCATACGTTCCTCTTAGACGAATCACAAAATCACTCATCTCATAGTGATTTGTGGAATGACGTCAACAGAGGATTGGATGAATAGGAAGAGCAATTCCCTAATTCCCATTTCCCCATTTGAAATCTGTAATCCAAAGATTTCAATTTCTTACATTCATCCAAACCATTATCCAGAAAATTATCTCCTCTTTTCAAATACTATAAGTAGAAATTTTTTAAAAGAAAACTTTCTCTTTTTCTCTCTTATCATCTCCCGAAAAGAACCTTGCACATTTTACTATGATCACTGATACGAACAATGATCAAGACTATGTTATGCAAGCCAACGAGACTACAGCTATTTTCGACGATATTGACAAAATCCTTACCCACTATGACGATTCCGGTGGCAGTAAAAACACCTCTATGGCACAGCTTCGTACTCAAATCGCCTCGGTCTATCATTATGAGGACCCTAATTTCTTGTACCATTTTTCCGCCGTTGCTCGTGTCGCAATTGAGTTGGATCACAGAGCAGGAAGGCCTAGGTACCCTATTACCTACCAGTGGCCTGATGACCCCGATCCCCAATCTATGCCTCATGTCGTCCTCAGTGGCATGCTTGAACCCCCGCCTACCATCGACATTTATGGTGTGGTCGAGGGTTTCTTGGAGCGCCCGATTCCCAAATCCCCTCCTAGATTTGAAGATCTTTCGATGTTCCCTACAAACCCAGTTACCAACACGGCTGGTCCTCCTCCCCCACCTCCTCCAGTTCAGGACGTCTTCTCTGTGGGGGCTCGCACTCCAAGTCCACCTGCCGCTGGTCCTTCAAGAACCATGGAACCATCTCTTCTTAATCGTATTACGTTTTCGAATAGTCCACACCATCGTCAGAGCTTGCCCCTCCCTGAAGTTTTGCTTCGACAACCTCCCTCTCGTCCTCGGCATACGGTTCGACAGGCCCCTATTCCTTCTTCTTCCATGTTTGAAAGAATCGACAAGGGCAAACGGAAAAGAAATCAATCTATTTCGTCTAATCTCCCCTCAGTCTTTCCTTCTCACCCAGCACCAGCTGTCTCTGGAGAGCCTTTTTCAACAGGCCTGTCTGCTTTTGCACCAGCACCAGCTGCCTCTGGAATTCCAGCTTCCGCTGGTCCCATTTCGCGAGCGATCATCTCTGCTCCTTATCTGGAAGAAAACGAACATCTTGTTCCCAAGCAGTTTTCCCCTATCTCTTACGAGGTCAACCGCATCGCTCTTTTATACAAATCTGACATTAAAAGCCACGTCAGCGCTTTTAATTCATGCAAAAACAGGCCCGCCAACTGGCAGAACTCTCTTACGAAAGATTTGCTTGAATACAATTTCGTCGACTTACGGAAATTCTATGGCGCGGTTGCCTCTTCGGACCCCCCCCAAAGTAGGCTTTGTATCAACGCCGATGGCGACCTCAAAAACGTGGAAGGCGCAGCTCCTAAAGAAATCACGGATAACAATCACTGGCAAAACCTCCTTGCCGTCCTCAAGCACGCTTACATCACAGCTTTTCCTCCTGCCGCCTTGTCAATCAAAAGCTATTTCAAGTACATCCTTTCTCTTCCTGGATTATTCCAAGCGCGCGTGCACTGGGAGGATGTACGCGATTTTGACGCCGAGTTGCGTAAAGAATTTGCTTCCAGACCAAGTCTGGTCTGGGGCGATTACGAACACAAGTCGCTTAAAGGTATTGATAACTGTATTCTTTACAGTTCTACCAGCAAGCTCGGCAGAGCTGCGATCCCTTCAGAAAAATACCAACCGGTTCAGTCGACATCTCGTCCTGCCAAATCTATTTCTGAAGCTACTTACACTCCTCGTCAGTCGGACTCCCGTTCTTCAGAAAAGAAGCCAAGAGGAAGACGCGTCAAACCCAAGTATAAAGTCAAAGTGTCTGACGCTATTCCTCTGGCTGATCAGCCTTGCAACAACTGGAACGCTCGTGTTTGCCCCTTCAGTGCGGCTGACTGCAACAGAGTACACGGGATATGCAATAAAGATGGATGCTTTGAAAATCATCAAGGAAGCATCGCTCACAGATGAACCTAACGCTTGCACTTTCCTTCGAGGTTTAGAAATCGACGTCCTCGACACAGGATACTCAGCGGCGGTTAATTCTTCTATCCACGCAGCTCCCCTTCCTTCAGCACCCCCTCTAGCTTCTGATCCCCAAGCTGCTTATGCTATCAATCAAAGGCCTGATCTATTTCAAATTAATTGTTCCATAAACGTTGAAAATTTAAAAATCCTTCTCAAGAATCACCCTAATAAACCTTTTGTTGACTCTATTATTCTCGGCCTTACAGACAGGTTTTGGCCCATTTCGGATATGCCTTCTGATTCTACTGTGTACAACAAAAACCACGCTTCAGGACCAGAAGCAGAAGAAGTTCTAATAAAGACTAGAGATAAAGAATTGAAATTAAATCGTTTTTCGCCACCTTTCCATACGCTCCTCCCGGGCATGAAAGTGTCTCCATTGTGTTTAGCAATGAACCCTTCATCAGGGAAAGTGAGAATGTGTACGAATATGTCCTTTGGTAACCCATCTCCCAATGACCTAATTAAGAAAGACGACATCAAAATTGACCTTGATGGCATTCCTTACTTTATTCCCTTTATGCTCTATCATTATTTTGGTAAACACAAGTTCATTCTTTGGAAATCTGATGTGGATGCGGCCTTTCGCAACCTTCCAGTTTCTAGACAATGGCAATTTCGCCAAATAATCAGAATCAACAAAGCTTTTCATGCGGACCGAAATGTCAATTTCGGTTGTGCAAGCTCACCAAAACTTTGGTGTGCTTTCTTTTCTTTGATACTGTGGATCACATATTATGAGTTTAACATTACAGACCTCAACGCATATATGGATGATTCATGTGGCATTGGCTTAGCTTCAGATATGGTGCTTTTCAAAGGACGCACCATCCCGCTAAATCAAGCCAAGTTTTTATCCATCTTCGACTTTATCAACCTCCCTTGGGCTTGGGAGAAGCAGATCTTTGGTAGTACACTCGACATCATAGGATACTCAGTGGATTGTGAAGAAGTCTCAATCTCATTACCAGAAGGAAAACGCATCTCCCTTATAGTGGCTCTACGTTCATTCACTTCTTCTCTCTCTCACCCTCTGGTTGAATGGCAGCGCATTACAGGCTGGGCAAACTGGGGCTTAAACATCTTCCCACTTGGACGATGGGCTTTACAATCCTCTTGGGATAAAATTGCAGGTAAATCGATGGGAAACGCGCATATTCCATTGAATAAACTGAATGTCGAAGATCTCAATTGGCTAGCAAATGCCCTCGAATCATGGCCAGGACGAAGAGTTTTGAAACATCTTCACTGGGCCCTGACTGACGCTGACTGCATGTTCTTCACCGATGCATGTCCAACTGGCTTTGGTTTCTGGCGACCGTCCAACGGCCGTGCCTGGCGCTGCTCCTTACCACCACCGTCCCGAAACAGCTACTGGGCAGAGCTCTTGGCGGTCGTGTCGGCAATCAAAATGGCAGTAGACTTCAAGGCCTCGAGAACAGCTATTTTCACCGACTCCGAATCAGTGTCATACCTCTTTTCATCTCACCGTCCAACCGCAGCCGCTAGATCCCTTTTCAAATTCGCAGTTGATCTCATGCTTACGAACTCATTAGATGTCAAGGTCCGGTTTGTTACAAGACAACATAACCGTGTAGCGGATGCACTTTCAAAAAATCAGATTGATTTAGCTTGGTCATTAACTCCTCGCCTTCGTCTTGAAGATTTCTATCCAGACCCTTCTACTCTTCAAGGAGGATTTCAAGATCAATCCCTTCCTGCTTTGATTCAATAATTTCAAATCTTTCTATTATCACAAAAAATTTAAAAATCATAAAACATATTTTTAGGAAAATTTTAGAATTCATGGCTAGGAGAAAAACAATCGAATCCAATCCCCTATCTTTCAAAGAACGTGATGACCTAAACAAGCCGGACATCAAGAATCGTTTAGAGAAATCTACCATCGCCAAATACACATCAGGATACAGGAGATTCCTGAAGTTCTGCAAGGAACACCACGTCCGAGTCTACCCAAGTGAAACAAATCTTTGTCATTTTATCTCAGTCATCTCTAGAGAGGTAAACCCGGATACAGTAGGAAAGTACCTTACAGGCATCTCCTACAGCATGAGGGATCAATTTCCCATTGTCATCATCTCCCGACAATCAGTCAAGGTCAAAGATACGCTCCGAGGCTGCCAGAAATTATTCTCAAAACCGATTGTACGAGCTAATGCTTCCACTATATACAATATCAGCATTGCAGCAAAATGTTTCAATTCGACCTTTGACGATGCACTCTTCAACACCATCTTGGCTCTCGGCTTCGCAGGATTACACCGCCTAGGTGAACTCACGATACCTGACACAAAAAGTCTACAAAACAATAGGAAATGTATCAGAAGGTCTTCGCTAGTCATATCTTTGTGCGGTTCCGTAGCGTGTTACAACTTGCCGTACCATAAAGGCGATCCTCAGTACAAGGGAACACCGGTAGCGATTGTAAGCAGACCAGGTGATCAAACCTGTCCAATCAAAACACTCCTCCAATACACCGTAGCTCGCGATAAACGTTTCCCTATCTACCCTTTTTGGCTGGTTCGAGAGAACGGTCATCAACCCACCAGGAGTTGGTTCATGAATCGCCTACGAGAAATCTTTGGACGTTCAAGAACAGGTCACTCACTTCGCGCAGGAGGAGCAACAGCGTACGCCCAAAACGGCATGGATATGGACACAATCCAATGCATTGGAAGATGGTCATCCGAAGCTTTCAGATCATACATTCACACTCACCCCCTCCTAAACTTGAACAACACTCAGCGCATTACTCAAGCGGCTGGTTTTACCACGGGAAAGCACATTGAGTTTCCTGGAGCCGTGCTCGTAAGCTACACCTCATAGATGCCAATCTATCAAAGTCGAAAGACTTCTTCACAACATTCAGATTGCTAATCTTATGTTGCTTCACTTCATCTTTTACAGCCGTGGGCCAGTAAAAAATGAAGCCCCGTCGAGACTAGACAGTCACCGGGCAGCGCCAAGTAAGTCTTCCTTGCAAAGACTGTAATTCTTATTCATATTGCGCTAACTTCAAAAACCGTACCACAGGTTTTTTGTCATAGGAGGCGATCCCGCCGTACCCTAACTCACCAAGTGGTAGAAACACCTCCCTTGGAAAAACTGTCAGTATTCTCGTTGAAGAACACAAGTTTTTACTCAACCAAAAAATCATAAGCGGCTGACTAGAAATCTAAAAATCAATCATCACGCAATGAAAATAATCTTTAAGCAGTACACAGAGTCCTACACCATTCCTCGATTTCGAAGAAATCTCACCTACATCACTACTCAAATACATACCATCACTACTCTATATACTACGAGGGTGGTAGAACTCGCATCATTTGTTTAGTCTTAGTTTATTTGTGCTGTTTCTTCTCAGTCAGGCTTCTTTACCATATGTCAATTAAGCCTGCCCTCTGCGGCCGTTTAGCGTGAACCAGATACAACAAGTATCCAAATCGAAAAAGACACATTCCCATTGTACCAATGTTTTTTTATATTAATGTTACAGAAACCCAAAGGAACGACGGTTTCTGTATAATTCCATTAAATCACGTGATGAGTAAGGGATCGATGTCCCGGTACGAAACTGGATTTGGTACAGGGACAATAACAGAAAGCTCCCCCAACGTCTTTTGAAAGTAAGACGCATTATCATTCTCTTACTATTCAAAATCCAACAAATCCCAGAAATCCCTTTTCACTCATCACCAAAAATTCTTCAATTTTCTCAGTAATAAGAGGTAATAAGAATAGTAATTTCTCATTTCATTTTCATTTCATTTTCTTTGAAAACAATAAACCCTACTTGAAAAAATTATAAACAACATAAATATTAAAATAAACCTTCAATTACGATAATTCTTATGAAAATATACCTCTTAAAACGACCCCTATTTAGATATCTCATCACCTAAAGATCTCAGTCAATTATGTCAGCTCAAGATTTCGCAGATAAAGTCGATGAATTGAATATAGATCCTAAAAATAAAAACCCCATAACCCCCTCGACGTCGACCGAAAATAATCAACCTAAAAGTAGAACTTGATCAGGTGGTGGGAAAGGAAGGAAAGGAGACACATCAAATGATTTAAAAGAAAACTAGAGCATCGGGGGCGGCCCGCCGCCCTTTCGCACTGCGTTTTGTTTCTCCTCCCTTCGCTGCAATTAGCCGCGACGTTTTCCCAATTACATGTCAAGCATTTGTAAAGTTGCTTCTACACCCTTCACCATTCCATAAAATTGTACAATTCCTCATTACTCGCAATTGGCTATCGTTGTGAGCGGTACCGCTCTACATCGTCATTGTCCCCTTACGACACCTTTATCCATAGTACATGTGGCGGACCCCGTCCTTGATACTCCACAACTCTCATATACTTTACGCCATCGATGATCTCTACGTTGTAATTATTTCCCATCGCATTGTTACCTCTTGCATACTCGATCCCGGCAGACTCGGTCCCGCTCTGCAAAACGCAGACCTGGGAAGGGAATTAAGTAAACGAACAACGATAGCCCGTTCAGTTACGGTACCTCCTATTTCATTCTTATGTTTTGCTTACCGTAGAATCCGCAATACATGTTTTGCTCTCGACTTCAAGCACCATTCCGTCACTATAACTGTGATTCATCTATATCATTAGTAGCCGTTAAGCAGTCGAATATCCACACAGACATGGAGTGTAAATCAAGCTTACTTTCGATTCAGGAAGTGTATCTTTGCAGGCAGAAGTTTTATATTCGAGCTCAAGGTTTTTGGAAGAAGCGCATATCCGGTCAGAGAATGTATCTTGCCTTTCACCATCACATTTCACCGGGTATGATTAACAGACATTCCTCACACGCGCAAAGCGCACTGGCATCATTTGACGCAAATTGCTTCACGTTGGCATTCTGGTATTGTGCATTTCAATTTCAATTACCGCACTGACAATCTTCATTACATTTCAAGCATATGACATTAATAATCTGCAGGCGACGGTGACCATATTTTCTCATACCCCATTACTGCTCGCTTCCCCTCTAGTGACTCAAGCCTCCTCCCGATCCGTCGCCATTCATCCGAACCGATTTGCGCACCAAAGATACATCAGATAGCTGCAATGCTCATCAGTATTTCGTTCAAAGTATTCATGCAGGTCCTACGTACTTTTATAATCCAACCGCCATTCCAATCAGACCACCCGATTCCATTTCCGTTCACGTCAATCACATTGCCCTTCGCAATCAACGCGGCGGTTTTCGGCGTCAATGTGTCATTCTCATAGATGTAATCTGCTGTAAACTCAACCCATAATAATCTCTGCGACACCGTTGTCAGTATAAACTCGAACTGGACGTGCAAAGAACTCACGGTCATATCCCATTGTCGATGCTGAAGGCTCGCACAGCAATAATTCCCCTCTTCAACTGTTCCTTTTGCACGTCGGTTGTCCAAAACTATTCCACGACCTGGAATCTTCAACGAGTTGACAGGCGACGTCAGCGCCTCTTGGCTTAAATCCAATGTTGTGACCGAGTCTCTCTCTAGGAAGAGGTGCTGTGTTGGTGTCCAGTTCTCCATCGCAACCACTCCCATGAAACTGTACCAACGCCCGCATTGCAGTTGTTTTTCTCTTGACTCATCAATCACAATGCATGGCACGTGTGTCACCAAACCAATTTCAACCACTGCCTCCAATCGATATCCTACGCGCTCCTGTCCCAGTCTATGGAAATATGGAATCTGTGGATCAATCAGTATCTCGGTCAATGTATCATTCATTGTACGTACTTCTTCGGCAAACTTGAACACTCCATTGCACCGTAACGGGAGTTTCTCACAGCGTTTGATACCTTGCAGCTCTGACATTCCTTCTGTAGAGAGTTGATATCGTCGTAATTTTTTTAGGTTGTATGCTCGTAGTTGTTATGTGATTTTGTGACAGTGGCAAATCGCTTCATAATTTTCTTTGTTGAAGTCCTGTTATGCTTTATAGCAAACTTTGTCTCCAACAGTCCATGTTGCACAGTGGCTAACTGGCTCTCCTGCCATCCACATTGCAAAGTAGCCCGAGACCTAGTTCAAATCACAATCCGCGTATCCTTAATTCTGCAAAGTAGCCCGAGACCTAGTTCAAATCACAATCCGTGTATCCTGAATTCTTTCGATTCACAGATGGAGACTATCCACCTCTCCGGTGACCGCATACAATCAACGCCATTTTTAATGGCAGCGTTTCAGCGCTATTAGGCTGTCTGCTCGCCATTATGAGCATAGACACATCTGCAATTTTGCACACTCAATCGCAAACAAAATCTGTTGTAATACATTTCATGTCTGCAGCGTACACTTTTCTTAGCTAAAAAACACATAATTAAAATGAATCATTGCTCTGTGAATGCTTGATCTACAACAAAATGTCATGAAAGACGATATTTTTTGTCTCCGCACTTTTGGAATCATTCGACATGCATACCATAATCTTGTCGGCGCGAGTGCATCTTGAGAGTGCAACGTAAAGTTGGCCGTGTGAGAAGACTGGGCTCGGCAAAAAAAGTACAACATTATCGACGCTTTGACCTTGTGATTTATTCACCGTCATACAGAATGCCGGCGCGATTGGGTACTGAAATCTGTAAAACGGTAGTGGGCATGTGGACCCGCCAGTATGATGTAAGTTGATTTGTGGCAATGTAATCAGGGTCCCCATGCGACTTCCTGTGATGATCCGACAGGACAACACTCTTCTACCCACATGCGTAACGACCATTCTCGTGCCGTTACACAAACCGCGCCGCATATTGAGGTTGCGTAACAGAATTATTGGCATTCCGGCCTTCAAACGCAGTGAATGCACTGGAAAATTTGGAACAGTGAAAGTGTTGAGCATTTCAGGAGTCAGAGGTTCACATGATGTCGCATCATCATTCGAGTCGATGGATTCTGAGTAAAATGTTTCCCCCTCGAGTTGATCCATCATTTTGTCGTTGATATTGGTAACATATCTGTTAAGCGGCGTTATAATACACCGTTCACTATAGTACTTCGACAGATTTGACCAATTCGAATCTTTCACCATTCTATTTGCCTCTTTGTATAATCCCACAGCTAGTGATTCGTCAAAAGTTTTAGCCAAGGAGATTGTCTTATGCGCGATATGTTCCAAAGTGATATCTGCGTCAATTTCTATTTGCAATTCCCCGGATCCTACTTGCAGTCACCATTTTCCATAGGCAGCGTTTCGATTGGCGACATCTGGTGCAACCCCCTCGCTGTCCAGTCGTACGTTTGCAGTCAATCTATGCCGATGAAGGCTGTGCCATAAGTGTGATTTTCTCAAAGAGGCCTCGGCTTGTTGGGCAGTCGTACCTCTCGGGATGACCGGCAAAGTCTGTCGAAAGTCACCGGAAAAGAGCATCATAATTCCTCCAAAAGGTGCGTCTTGATTGCGCAGTTCTCGTAAAGACCGGTCAGCGCAATGAACGTCAGCTTTATTCTGCATTGAGATTTCATCCCAGACTATTAATGTCACTCTTCTAAGTCTTGCGCTGAGCTCGTCTCGGCCGGAGAATTTGCATCTTGAATCTTGTCTGCATTGATGGGTATTTTCAATGCCGTGTGTGCTGTTGTGCCTTTAAATAATATTAATGCAGCTATACCCGACGACGCCACTGCCACGACTTCATGACCTACCGCATTACAATAATGCAGGATTGAATTCAACAGGACGGTTTTCCCCGTGCCGCCGGGTCCGTCGAGAAAATGCATGCCGCCATTATTTGCGACAATACCAGCTTTTATCTTTCGAAAGACGTCTATCTGCTCTGCATTCATCAAATCTAGGGAGTTTTCCAAAATCTCTACGCTCTCTTCGCTGGTCGTTTCATCTTCCTCGTCCATTGAGATCAAAGCGGCGTAGGCAGTCAGTAATGAAGTGTCTGGCTGCGGCAAACTCGCTCCGGCGAGCGTCATTCCCACTTCTTCAAGCGCCATCGCCATGCGAGACAATCCAAGCGCTGTAATCATGGGTTCCGTAGGCACCTCGTCGGGATTGTACTGCATCATTGCGTACTTGCAATCATCGCACAAAAACGTTGAAAATTGTTGCCAAATCTGATGCACAGTGCTGAGTCAAAGGATCAGTACAAGCAAATAGGAAAGGTAATTCATTACTTTGATAACTAACCTGAGTTAAAGGATCAGTACAAGCAAATAGGAAAGGTGAGGAAATAGAATAGAACCGCACCACTACAAGCTTTACTAGATATACTCAGGAATGTCACATGGCTTTCACAAGGTTTAGATAGGCATCCAGCACATAACACTAGTACAGTAGCTAGCACGTAAGTTAATGTCTAACACCCCCCCCTTGCTGATGACTAGATTAGACCGAAAAGAAAAGAAAAAAAAAGAATCATGAGAAGCAAAAATAATTGAATAATATAATGAAATATATTTTAAAGAAAGAAAGAAAGAAATGAACTATGATCAAATTATATTTAGAGCATTTCGATGCTTTTCTAATAGTACCTTTGGTAGTGCTTTAGTGAACATATCTGCACACATATCAGCAGACAAGACATGGCATAAATTTACTACTCCGTCTTTAACACATCCTCTTACAAAATGATATCTTGTATGTATGTGTTTTGTTCTTGAATGATGAGAGGGGTTTTTTGCTAGCGCCTCTGCTCCTTCGTTATCACAGCATACAGTAATTGCTTTATCCTTAATCACACCCAATTCACCCAACATATAAAAAAGCCAACGAGCTTCACGACACAAGTCTGACATGGCCATATATTCGGCTTCGGTACTGGATAGAAACGTTGTTTTCTGCTTGCGAGATCTCCATGATATAGCTCCAATACCTAACTTGAACACGTAACCTGTTGTTGATTTGCGTTTGTGGCGATCTTCTGCCCAGTCCGCATCTGAGTAAGCAACAGCATCTAAAGTTTTTCCACCAAGAAGAAGTTTCTTATCTTTTGTGCTGTTTAAGTAAGCCAGAATTCGAAGTGCGGATTCCCAGTGAGAATGGTTTGGCTTTTGTAGAAATTGGGAGAGACGGTTTACTGGAAATGAGATGTCTGGTCTGGAACATTGAGCAACCCACAGAAGACCTCCAATAAGGCTGGAGTACGGTTGTTGAAACTCTTCATCCTCAGTAGATGGAACAAGTAGTTTGAAGGCATCGGTGGTGGGAGTTTTGCACGGTTTGAAATCAGATGGAAGGAATTTTTCAGCCAGGTCTTCAATGTAGTGTGATTGAGAGATAGATGCAGTTGTTTGAGATTCACGATTAATTTGAAGTGATAGGAAATGAGAAAGAGGCTCATCCTTGGAGATTTCAAATCGTCCATGAAGAGATTTGCATGTAGAGGAGATAAATTCATCGGTTCCGGTGATTGATAGATCATCAACATGTACTACAATTAGGCCTGAAAGTTGATCATTGTTTTTTCGTAGATATAGGGATGGGTCATGAGATGATTGAACTAAACCCAATGAGATTAGGAATTCATGAAGTGTCTTGTTCCACGCTCTTGGAGATTGTTTAAGACCATAAAGAGATCTTAAGATTTGACAAACCCATTCCGGTCGATCAGGGTCAATAAATCCCTCAGGTTGCTCCATATAGATATGTTCATCAAGATCACCGTTCAGGAAAGCAGTCTTGATGTCCACACTCCTGGCCTTCCAACCTTTTTGTGCCATGATGGTTATTAGGACACGGAGAGACTCTTGACGGCTTGTAGGTGAAAAAACTTCATGAAAATCTATTCCCTTAATTTGGGAGAACCCTAGAGCAACAAGACGAGCTTTTAGTTTGTCAACTGACTTGTCAACATTTCGTTTAGTCTTGAACACCCATTTGCATCGTATAATGCGACGACAAGCAGGACGAGGAACCAGACGCCATGTCTCCTTTCCAACAAGTGACTCAAACTCTGATACCGCAGCTTTTCTCCATGCCTCCCAATTGAGTGATTTCTTTGCTTGCTTGTAGGACTTAGGGTCGGGTTCACAAGCAACATTCCCATATTCACCATACCGATCAGGAGGTCGACGAGTACGAGTTGGAAGTTGACGTATAGGAAGCCGATTGGAGATATTGGGTTGGATTTTGGGTAGGGAAACAGGATGAGGTCGCTCAGACTCCAGTTCTGGCCAGGGAAGAGTTTGGGGTTGACTATTTAGTGGAGGGGAGGAAGATAATATTGAGATACCAGGAAAATTTGATTCAAAGAATTTTGCAGATGTAGATTTGATCAAGTTTTGATTTGATACATCAAATATATAATATCCTCGATTGTTTTTCAGATATGCAACAAACACTCCTTGACGGGCTCGGGATTCTAGTTTTGACTTCGTATCAGGAACATGGTACCAAACTTCACAGCCAAACGAGTGGAAGTCCTCCGGTTTGCGTTCTGGGAACCCACTCAGTGTCACAGGAGACGTAAATTTCTCATTTGTGCACGTAGGTAGGTGATTGTATGACTCGGTGCAATACGACAGTGCATAAGGCCAGAAGGTGACAGGGAAATTAGATTCAATGAGTGAGCATCTGATCTTTTCTTTGATGGTGCGATTCCAACGTTCAGAGACTCCGTTCAGTTGAGGGCAGTGAGCAGGACCCATGGTCTGTTGAATTCCACGATCAGAGCAAAAAGATGCGAATTTGTTTGATGTATACTCTCCTCCATTATCCGATCGTAGCTCATGCACTTTAACACCCGGAATGGACTCAACTTCATTTATGAATTTCTTAAAGCAGTTGAAGGTATCAGACTTATGACGGATTGGAAAACTACGAGCAAACTTGGAATAATCATCAAGGAAGAACACAAAAAATTTACATCCATCACGTCCCACAGTAGAATATTCTGAAACATCTGAATGAATGACAGAAAATGGCTTCTTTGATTTGTATTCTGAACAAGAATGAAAGTTCCTTCTGCGCATTTTTCCTTGTATACATATACGACATTCACTGCAGGATTTAATTGATGAATTAGGTACTTCAATACCAGCCAATTTGAGTTTTCGTTTCAGAGTTTGGATGTTCGGATGATTGAACCGCCTGTGCCAGTAAAGCAGGTCGGTTTTAGCATTTTTGCATTGTTCCAATGAGTTGTTGGAGGTACGCACATATGATTTGTAATACAAACCACCGCGTCGAGGAGCACGACCCACAATATTGCCGGTGATAGTTGGCGACTGGTAGAAAACACATTCTTTGTTGTTGAACACAGATACAATTCCAGCATCGGATAGCTTTGAAACTGACATGAGTGGTTCTTTGAGTTTAGGGATGATAAGAGACTGATGAAGACTACCATCAGAAAAACCAGGGTTGAAACAACCTTTTGATGTCGAAGTGATAGATGAACCGTCGGCTAATTGGACAGTTGTATGGTTGGATTTAGATTCATACACGAAGTCAGAGGATGGTAACATGTGGGAGGAGGCTCCTGAATCAACTACGATAGTGCCCGAAGACGGAACTTTCTCAGAAATGTTTTGAATGGCATATGAGAAATCGGAATCATCATCTACTACAGATGGAACATTTTCATCAGAGTCACCACGAGGAGGGATAGAATTAGCGACAGAAGCTTTTTCAGCTTTGTTCGATTTTTCTAGTTGAGCTTTTAATTTCTCAATTTCTTGTTTCATTTCATCTAGAGCTGGATTATACTTCTGAGACCGTGTAAGTTTCTTAGGACATTCAGAGATAAGGTGTCCTCGTTCGCGACAATAGTTGCACGTCTTCGACTTAGTAGTCTCGGGCTTCGATTCTGAGGCTTTGTTTACTGATTCAATAGATATTGACGAATCAACTGTAGACTGTGAGATTGAGGTTATTGTCACTTCTTCTCGGATTGCAGTGATCAATTGAGTCGATGTGATTTCGTCGCGTTGAAGAAGGGGTGTGACAGTAGGTTTGAAAGAAGCGGGAAGCATTAGACATACAACCATAGACAAGATCTCATCTACGGTAAGTGGGCGTTGAGTGGTTACAATTGAATTCAGTCGTTCGGAGATTGAGAGGATTCTGTCAAGTTCAGTGTTGACATTGTTGGTTTCCATCTTGAAGGTAACGAGTTTTTCCAACCAGTACATACAAGAACCAGCTGTGTTACCTTCATGTGCTTCCTTCAACGCCTTCCACATTCCTCGAGGATCTCCACGATGTTTGCGAAGAATCACAAGATTTGCAGGCATTACATAACGTGCAAGAGTCGCACATATCTTAGACTTGTCGGATTCATACGTCAAAGGTGGAGAAGAGGGAGTTGTACCACTCATTACATAAGCATACACCTATGCACTAATACATGTATCCATCATGAAAGACCAGTCTAACCAGTTTGACCCAACTCCCGGAGCAGTTAACTTTTCAATACCTTCGGTGTGAAGATCATCCCGGCGGTATTGAGTCAGTTGAGTTGGAGGGGAGAAATCTTTTTGTTTTTCACCAGTTCCGGCTGAGGCTGAGTTACCAGCAGCAGGAGAAGAAGATGGATCCATTTGTTGAATGCAGATTAAATAAAGTTAACTTTTATGTTGAAGATTGTAGATGAGATAAAGTTTAAAGTTTTAAATCAATCGATTGTATTGTTTTAGCGGTGAATCAATAGAGTTCGAGCTTCTGGACCTTTCCAAGACAGAAGTGATTCGAAGAAAAAAAAACTTGATGATTGGTGTTAGATCGGAGAGCGACTGGGGCTCATAACCTGATGCACAGTGCTGAGTCAAAGGATCAGTACAAGCAAATAGGAAAGGTAATTCATTACTTTGATAACTAACCTGAGTCAAAGGATCAGTACAAGCAAATAGGAAAGGTGAGGAAATAGAATAGAACCGCACCACTACAAGCTTTACTAGATATACTCAGGAATGTCACATGGCTTTCACAAGGTTTAGATAGGCATCCAGCACATAACACTAGTACAGTAGCTAGCACGTAAGTTAATGTCTAACAAAATCGCTAAGGGATTGGCTGGGGGGCCGAATTTCAATATAATAGCGAACATAGCTCGGAGCTGGTATGCACTATGCACGCGAGCACATTCGTCCATTGCTGCAATGTAATGGTCGTCATTCAGCAACAGACCTCGAGCCACGGCGGCTGCATTGAAGGTAGGATGGGCGGCGCCATCGACGGTCTTGAGATTGTCAAACAATGTTGGACCCTTGACGTGCATCAATAGGAGTCGCATAAAGTAACGCTCACCCTGCCCTAAACTCGCGTAAAACACACGGGGAATTGTTTGGGAACTTTGAGCTCTGGACTTCCAACGCTTTTGGTCTTTGTCCCAGGTGAAGTGAAAGACTACCTCGGGGTAAGTTAGCGATCTAACGGTGTCAGAATCGTCTCTAATTAAAACATTTTTTTGGCAGAGGTCGAAAAATTCCGTCAATGTTGTCCTGGCAGCTTTGCCCGAGGCCATTTGGTTCATCAATGACCATTTGTTTTTAAAATACACAGTATTTTCGCGCGGCATATGCACTGCCAGCTTCTGAACCGCTGGGAATCTAGATGACATCCAAAATTCAAACAATCTCCAACACGCTGCACCAAAAATCATTTCAGTTCGTTGGCTAATGATAGAGGTCAAAGTACTTACCCTCTGTACCCGTGAGGCTTCGACCGTCAACATACGTATCTATTTCGTTTTCAGCGGTTATTGACAACGCGGCGCGGTCATGTCCTTTAGTAATGTACTTATAAAGATACTTCAATGCTTGCATCGATGACGCCACCTCTACGTTGATATGGCAATCAAAGCGTAACAATAAATAAGGGTTGTAGGGTACAACATCCCTATTTGTATAAGTGTACCCGCCCTTGTGAAACGTACGACCGTTATTTCGACGTCAATAGTTAGGGTAAGCATCATCTGTCATAGTCGTTTCTTCAGCATATTATTTTGGAAACCCAAATCGGCATTTACCGTCTCTCCAACAACTTCCATTCACTTTACACGGGCCATGCAACATTGATTTTGTAACGATGGACCATAAATCCGGTTCTTCGTTGCAGTCCGGGATTTCAGCGCGTACCACCAAATCGGCTGCATCTGGTGTTCTTGGGCAGGATCCAGCCTTCATTATGGGTATGAAATGTACGTGGGGACGTCCTCTATTCTGAAACTCAATGGTTCGGACATGTGAAACGCCGGTTCCTAATTGGCCATCTTTATTTACAGCTCGTAGCATTGCCTTCATTTTGAGTTGGAACACTCTGACCACGATATCCGGACGATCCATCGCCGTCTGACCGTGTCTGAGACAGGATTGGATCTCGGGCCAATTATCATTTGCAGTCATCGTGATGAAATAAGATGGCTGGCCGAAGTGCCGAATCAATGCCATAGCGTCATGGTATAACTGAGTCATATTGCGCGCGCTGCCGATGTGTCCAGCTGGTAGTATAACACGGCGACCGATTTTGAAGTCGTTGCGGCCTAGAGATTCCTTTGCCCCGGAGCAAAGCTCTGCGTACAGTACATCCTGATTTAATCTAAACCACAGCAATTGCTGATTCTCTACACATGCGTAAAGATCAGTGGCGAACTCCTGGAGCAACATTTTGGACACCAGTATTGGAGAGAACTCTTCACCGTGCTGGAATAACAGATACGTACGGAATGCGAGACGTTCCAAAGTGACAATGCAAAATTTCAAAAATCAAAAATCACAATCCCCGGGTGCGAAATTCAAAAATCAAAGACAAAACTACAGAAAATACTCAAATACAGGGATAAAACCCCTGTACTGGGGTAAAAGTCATGGCAGAAACCCCTTTTTGCCCAAATTTCCAGTGGTCAACACTGTTTTCATTGCATTGTCACCTTTCGACAAAAAGTACCAGCAACACCAAAAATCAAAAAATCAAAAAACCAAAAACCAAAAACCAAAAACCAAAAAATACATTTCTCAAACTGTACAATTCAAACACCAATGTTGGATTCTACTGCAGCCAAAAACCACATGTTGGCCAACTAGCTACAAGCTCGGTCTCACAGGTATCAACACCTCCGATCGGAGACATTCTACCATCAGTCTCAAGAGCTTCAAAGTACCTGCTTCCTGTCTCGCTCTCCTCCAAAACCTCTTTCATCATCATCAATCCTCTTCGATTGTCCTCGATCTTCCTCAATCTTTGTCAACCGTCCTCGATCTTCTTATTTCTTTGTCAACTGTCCTCGATCTTCCTTAATCTTTGTCAACTGTCCTTGATCTTCCTCAATACCTGTCAACTGTCCTCGATCTTCTTCTTTCTTCGTCGACCGTCCTTGAACTTCTTCTTTCTTCATCAACCGTCCTCAATCTTCTTATTTCTTTGTCAACTGTCCTCGATCTTCCTCAATCTTTGTCAACCGTCCTTGATCTTCTTTGACCGTCCTCAATCTTCTTTGATTATCCTGAATCTTCTTCGACCGTCCTCAATCTTCTGCAATCCTCATCAAATCACCTTCTGTCTCCATCACCAACTACACACCAACATGCCAGC
This sequence comes from Melampsora larici-populina 98AG31, assembly GCF_000204055.1. Classification (NCBI taxonomy): domain Eukaryota; kingdom Fungi; phylum Basidiomycota; class Pucciniomycetes; order Pucciniales; family Melampsoraceae; genus Melampsora; species Melampsora laricis-populina. Next base: position 66,703 of record NW_006768870.1, read on the forward strand.
AAAAATATCTGATGAATGAGTCTGTTTCAATTTTTTTTTCATTAACAAAAGGAAAAAAAAACAGTTGGGATGATGAGTATCTCAACCAAAAAAATTTCAAACACATCTTACTCAAACCAATCCATAATATAATTTTGTTTTCATTAACAAAAGAATACATAAATTGAGTATATTACCAAAATATACTACCAAACAATGCTTTCAATCATATTTTGATGCAACTCTTCCAGTATATATTTATTTCTTTAACAATAGGCAGACAATTGTTTCAATATGTAGTTTTTTTTTGTTAACAAAAGCCAAAAATATTGGACAAACCTTTCAAACATGTTGTAATTGAAATGTTGCAATATATATTTTATATATGTATATCAATACATATATAAAAATGGATGAGTAATTAGACCGAATATTCCTTTCAAACAAATTCACCACCAACATATTTACCTTGGATTACAAAATCCAAGGTATCCTCGGATGCAAAACCTCAGACAGAAGCTTCCCGAGGTTTTGATCCGAGGTAATTCTCAGGGCAAAGAAATACCTTGGGCAAAAACCTCAGACAAGGTCTGTCCAAGGATTTGCCTCCGATGATGCCTCGGATTTCTCAACCCAAGGCATCTATGCTGGCAGTGATTGTACCAATGCGTTTCAATGTACATATTTATGATATTTTGATTTTAACGGTAAAAAAAATTCATTTCCCTATAAAACTATAAGTTTCATCTTATTTAATTCCGAAAAGAATCTTTTTTTGAATCAGATATATAAATTCAATTTTTTTTATTTGAATTATAATTTTGAAAAAAAAATTAAGAAAAAAAAATATGCGGATGTTCCAGCCAGAAAGGCCACCTACCTGAGCTGCTAGGTGGTCTGGCTGGAACATCCAGGCCACCTAGCTAGGTGGCCCATTTGACCGATCAGGCCACCTGGTTAGGTGGCCTTATCTTAAAAGTAAGGCCACCTAGGAATTAGGTGGCCCCTCCATCGCACTATCACTCAGTGATAGTGCGATGGCATTGCGGACTGGTCCAGGGCCAAGCTGCGGCCTTGGCCCTGGATTCCTCCATTGCACAATCACTGAGTGATTGTGCGATGGCATTGCGGATCGGTCCAGGGCCGAGGTGCGGCCTTGGCCCTGGATTCCTCCATCGCACGATCACTGAGTGATCGTGCAATGGAGGGGCCACCTAATTCCTAGGTGGCCTTACTTTGAAGATAAGGCCACCTAACCAGGTGGCTTGATCGGTCAAATGGGCCACCTGTCAACTGTTTG
>NW_006768870.1:68081-71355 GCF_000204055.1 Melampsora larici-populina 98AG31
CCTGGATACATCCAGAATCAATCAGCTGAGAGATCACACTCGGGAGGGCCCACCTAATTCCTAGGTGGCCTTACTTTTAAGGTAAGGCCACCTAGGAATTGGGTGGCCCATTCGATTGATCAGTAAGGCCACCTCATTGCCAGGTGGCCTGACCTTGGAGAAGGTCGGGCCGGGGCCTAAGACAGTCTAGGCCCCGGTAACTACATGTCAACTATGATTGGTTCTTGAGTAATGAACCTTTCCGTGGTACAATCTCTGTGTGAACCATAAGTTGACATGTGAGATATGTAAACATATCAAATGTAAGGTGTAAGGCTACGTGTGTATACATTGTGTAATGGCTGACCACAACTCAGCCACCATTTGAGTGGAAGCATTTAACCAGTCCTTTGTTATTTGATTCTTCTGATCTTATTATTCTTGAAATCTGTTCTGTCCGCTTTCTTCAATTTGTTGAATCAACCAAGGTAATCCATGTTCTTCCTTTGTCTTCCCATTTGTTCCTGACTTCACCAAGATCAATACAGAACATATAAGAAGAAATATTATATCCTCAAGAAGAAATAGAACCTTGAAGAATCCACAAGAAGCCGATAATAATTGAATGTAGATTAATAAATCAATCAATATTTCTCAAACATCTGTTCCATTCATCGCAAAAGAAGACTCATATAATTCAAAACATTTACCACTCATGATTTACTCACAAACAATTATTGAAGACGGAAGTACTTGCAATACATGCAGAGATGTTTATGTCTCGTGAAGGGCAGGGCAAGTGACTGAGGGGACCCCCAACTACCAGCCTAACCCTTTGCTAAATGTATCTCAGAGCTTCCTGATTTGAATCCTCAAGAAATTACTTTATCAATCATTCCTTCAAACAATTATTCATTAATGCAAATTCACTTATTTCAAAAGATATACAGCTCAAGGTTATTCACATTGACTCATGGAAGACGGAAGTACTTGAGATACATGCAGAGATGTTTATGTCTTGTGAAGGGCAGGGCAAGTGACCGAGGGGACCCCCAACTACCAGCCTAACCCTTTGCTAAATGTATCTTGGTGCTTCCTGATTTCAATCCTCAAGAAATTACTTTATCAATCATTTCTTCAAACAATTATTCATAAATTTATATATTCATGTCATTCATACTCAATCATTCAATCCATCAAATATTTAATCACTCATTGTTTATTCACTTTATTCATTATTTCATTGCATCCCCACACAAATTAAGAAATCTTGATTTTTTGATGAGCATTCCACTAATCAAAACAATGTTTTTTTACGTAGATGCCAAAACCAGTATCAGACCTCAGAAAGCAAAAGCTTGCGGAGTGCCAAAAGAGGAAGAAGGCTCAACAACACAATGCCAAACAGGATCCAGTCCAGGATGTTCAAAGAGAATGTGTCAGTCAAAGAATTAAAGCAGGAATCAAAGACCGGTTTGGCTTGCCAGAGGACTGTGATGTTTTCCAAGTTCCTCAATTTGGGAACAGGAAAGAGCAAGTAGTTACCTATGGAACTGTTCTACTTGTGAATTTGGCTGGAAATAAGCTTATATGTGTTGCTAGGTTCAACAAAGTGGTCAAGTCCCTCAAGCTTTATGTTGTATTCACATGGCTGACAATTCCTGCTGCAGGACCCCGCCAGCAATGACCCTGCAGAAGTGAAACTTTGGAAAGACTTTTGAAGGGCTATCAAGATCATGCAGCAACACTCTGAAGCCCTGCGTGTAATCAAGCAAAATCATGCAGTCAAGATGGTACCGCCCAACGAGCCGCAAGGTACTATGAGAGCATTTGGTCACAGATCATCTGAGCGTGCTGGACAATATCAAAGCAGAACAGTCATTGGTTTGTTTACCTTCACCTTTTCACATGAGGATCTTTCCAGAAACTTAATATGTTCCATGTTTTAACACCCGCAACCTATGCCAAAAATTCAGCTACCAGCGAGGATCCAGCCAAACTAGACAAGGATGAAGCCCGCCAAGATGAACGTCCTTGGGTGGTGGACGTTCATGATGAAAGGAATTGTTCTTTATCTCTATTTGTGTATGATTCCAGCAAGAAACTGGCAGAAGAGACTGATGCCCCATGTGTTTAAGATGATAATTTTGTGGGCAAAGTATTTTTGTAATTTTTTGGAATTTTTAAGAGCAACAAATTTTGGAATACAAGTTGAAATGAAAGAATTTACTCCTCATTTTACACCATGTGCTGATCTCTTGCTGGAATATGAGTTTGGTCCCCAGATTTACCTCCATACAACAGCTCCATCTCCTCCCATATACTTAATTGTGCTTTTTTGGGGCGGAGCAACCCAAAGTGCTTGCATATCCTATTGCATTTGCGCTGGGTATAGAAATTCTCCAAGCCTTTCCTTCCAGTGTTTCCATCGCACCAAGCCATACTGGGTTATGGGTGAAACAAACAGTCAGGAAAACATTTTGCATACAAGCACCAATCTACTTACTTGCTTGGATCCACAATCAAAGGGTCTGTCAATACCAAACCCACCCCCTGAAGATCCGCAACCATTCTTCTTACGTTATAGTGTTTATGAGACCAATGACTGAGAGCTTGCATTACATCATTGACAAAAGGACTTTCAGAACCCCGGAGTTCAAAGTTGTGATTGCTGGTATACTTGCGGTATTGTGTAACATCAAGTACTTCTTCAAAGAAATAAGCACATTCAGTGGTAGCACCACTTCCTGCATAGACCGGAAAGTTTTGAACCATTGGGAAAATAAAACACGGGATTGAGCAAGCTTGAAGAAAGTGTATTGATTCATTTGACTCACACAAATGTTGAAAAGAAGATTGAAGGCAATTGGAGAATACTAAAGAAGATCAAAGGGGATCAAGGATATCAAAGATGATTGAAGATGATTGAAGATGATTGAAGTCGATTGAAGAATACAAAAGAAGCAGATTTAATCCAATTGAAGAATACTAAAGAAGAATATTGAAGCCGATTGATGAATACTCAAGGAGATTGAAGCCGATTGAAGAATACTAAAGAAGATTGAAGGTATCAAAGAAGATTACAGAAGATTGAAGCTGATTGACGAATACTAAAGAAGATGGAAGCCGATTGAAGAAGATTGAAGAATACTAAAGAAGATGGAAGCTGATAAAAGAAGATTACAGAAGATTGAAGCCGATCCAAGAAGATTGAAGTAGGGTGAAGCCAATCAACGAAGGGTGAAGAAGATAAAGAAGATGGAAGCTGATAAAAGAAGATTACAGAAGATTGAAG
>NW_006768870.1:71484-91057 GCF_000204055.1 Melampsora larici-populina 98AG31
ACGATCAAAGAAGGATGAAGAAGAGTGACGACAATCAAAGAAGTTCAGTGTAGTGTAGGTTTTGTTGAACAAGGTGGATGGGTGGAGACTATGACAAAAGATGGATAAATGTGGATGAATGACTGGCCAATATAAGATGATCGGTGATGGTGTGTGGTGTATGGGTTGTGTGATTGGTTGAGAGGTAGAGAGGTAGAGAGGCGGTTTGTACAATTTTCATCATCTAATGTGAAGTTTTCATCTTTGGGGGCTTCGTTTATGGTTTGTTAATTGTTGTTTTTTGATTATCGACATTTGTTTTTTGATTTTCGGCTTTTGTTTTTTTGATTTTTGAATTTTGTTTTCCTCTTTTGTGGCTTTCCTGGTACTTTTTGTGTCAATGCAACAATGGGGTGACAAATGTTGAGTTTCAAGTTGTCAATCTACTGAAATTTGGGCCGTAACCTGGTCTGAAAGTGGTTTGTGCCATGACTTTTACTCCAGTACAGGGGTTTTTGCCCTGTATTTGAATATTTTCTGTAGTTTTGTCTTTGATTTTTGAATTTCGCACCCGGGAATTGTGATTTTTGATTTTTGATTTTTGCATTGTCACCTTGACACCTCTCGCATTCCGTAGATACGAAAACCATTGCAGCAAGGAAACCGTATTGCCGTCATCTACGATGATCTCATGTCAGCGAGTATTTGCACTTAGTCACTATTTGTACTTACTATTTGGCGTTGGGACTCTGCAAAATTCGTCGTACCCCGCTTGACCGTAGGGGAAAAGCAGTGGGTACCGTAAAGGTAAATAGCCAGTGTGTTGCTCTGAAACGCATTCCCATTGACCATCAACACTATGTAAGATCAAATCTCTATCCTTTTCCCCTACTACGCCCCCACCAGCGACAATCATGGCAACCTTGTTCACCGTGGGTCGGCAGTATGTCCGAATGTCGTGACCTTCAGAGCCCACCTCAGTCGGCGTAACTGATTTTAACTTTAAGGAGATCGAGCCCGCCGTGCCCAGGATATCATGGGCCATTCTGAATTGTTGAGCGTACGGGTTGTGTTCATACATAAAGTCTTGAATCTCGGCGATTATTCCAACATCTACTTCTTTCGAGCGTGACATAAGTTTCCGGTGTGACGCCTCGTCCTCGAGTTGTGTTCCCATAACGTAGATCTGCGCGAATGAGGCTCTTGTGCCGGGCCTGGGAAGGATCAATCCCATGTCGTGGTAAAGTGCCCCCTGAACCTTGAAACAGCAAACCCCATGGGGCCCGTCCACTTTGTGATTTACTTCGGCTCCTAAAGACGTAAAGGAAAGGCAGTTATTGTATGCGCGTATGTTTTCGTGAAAGTTTCGATTACCTTGGAATTAAGGACGGTCAACTCTTTGGAAGCACGTGGACAATTGGAGGCAAAGTGCGTACAATTGTCTTTGCCAGTGAACAGATTTTGTAGAAACGGAGGCACAGGTGGAAAATCGAAGTAATGTTCGGGAAGTAACACTTTACCGCCTTGGCAGCAAGTTGAATAAGTTGATGGTCCCATAGTTCTCGTATTGCGCGTTCGCTCCGCGATCCAGTGCAGGGCATCACATTTGGCGCAAACATCAACGCATTGTCCAATGTTATGCGGGATCTCGTTACTAAATCGCAATTGAATTGAGTTCTCGCTGTTTTCCCATTGGGCACGAACCGCGATTTGATGCATGTTGAACGATTTCTGGGTCAGTGAAGTGCTATCAGGTCTTGAACATTGTTACTTGATCATCTATTTCAACATTGACACGGGGTGCTGCACAGTGTATTAGCCCGGGATGAGGCACCGTGAACTGGCAATGTATGCGCCCATTATTAGTCGTTTACCCAGCTCTGAAGCGCTGCTCGCTCAGAGCATTGTGAAACTAAAACTGGCTAGGCTTTGACTATAGAGGCAACGACATTCTCACTGGGAGAGTGGTATTTCACATATTGAGAATACAGTGCACAGATATTCGTCAAATGGTCATAAAGGGCAGTTCATGGCACAGATTCACCTGTGTCTACTAGACGCTTTGGATATTATCCGTTGAAAAAAGTGTATTCCCTATCCGACATTGTCCGGAATGCCCCCTACCGACGCGCCGACGCCCCCGACGCGTCGGATCAAAGAGTCAGCTCCAACGTAGATGAAGAACAAGCTGGACACACGTGTTGATCTACTACCATGTGTATACCATTTTGTATGAAAAACATTTGGTATAATCACGGCAGTGGAAATTCAATTCACCCAAACGTGATGCAAATCACTCAAGTGTGATTTCAATTCACCCAAGTGTGATTTCAATTCACATGCGCAGGAAATATTTTTAACAAATCCCACAGTCACAATAGATCACACAAGTGTGATTATATATGTGATTGACCAATATGAAAAGTGTAATCACTATTCACACTTGGGTGAACCCATTCACCCCGATGTGATATCAAATTTCATATGGTGAACCCATTCACCCCGATGTGATATCAAATTTCATATGTGGAAATACTTTCACCGGGGCACTTATCAGTATGATCAACAGCTAGTCTGACCTTGAATCCCATGATGGTGGTTACCAATATCAGAAGGGTGATTAACAATCACACTCGGGTGAATCCATTCAACTCAATGACTACATGTGTTTTACCAATTCGTGGAGTGATCAAGTTACATGAGGTGAAATCATTCACCTCAGGGTGAATCATGATGTCAAATTCATTCACCCCGAGGTGATTCTATACAAGAGGTGAATTGATTCACCTCAGGGTGAAATGGGGTGAATTCATTCACCTTAGGGTGAACCATGATGTCGAATCCATTCACCCTGAGGTGATTCTATATACCCTTGTGTGATACACTTTCACATTGGGGTGAATGAATTCACCCTGATGTGACATAGAATCAAATATGTGGAAGTCAAATTGTCACTCGTGGTACTCAATACTCAACACTCATACTAAATACTAGGTGTAATAAAAATTAATCTGTAATATTTCTACCTTTACCAAACCCACAAACAACCAACAAATTCATTTTTAATTTAAACCACTTTCATCAAAGTCTTCCTCCATGTCTGCATCATCCTCTTCATCATGAATGAACAGTTCATTCACTTCATCTGCTAAGTCACCCACCTGCCCTATGTAATCCTCCCCATGAAACATAACTTGCTCAAACATTTCCAGCTCATCCAGAGCTGTTGATTCTATATTCTGAGCTTTCACAATACGCTCCCAGGTTGTTTTACCCCTATTTACCAATCCTTCCCAGCGCTTAATCAATGAGTTAATTTCTTGTGCTGTTGATGTTGTGTGTTGATAGGTTCTACGAAGCAATCTCACAAGATTTGCATCCCATATCCTCCAGGTTCTGCAATGCTTCTGACGCAGATCATCATGCAAAGATCTCAACACTCCCACATTCTCTTCCCAAACATCTTTTGATATACGCTGGCCAGGCTGAACCAATTCAATGAGGCGCCTGCCACCTTCTTCTGGATCATAATCTGAGAGAAAGAATAAAAACCTCAGGACAATCAAAAGACAAATCAATCAAACAAACTCCTACTGACCACTACTACACAACGCAAGTAAGCCATCAAGCTTCTCCTCAGTCTTCAAAGCTTCATACACCATCTGCTGTGTTTCCCGGCCAATTCTTCGTAGTTCTTCACTGCAACTTCTATGCTGTAAAAAAGCCTGAATACCTTCAATTGTTGGCGGATCTACAGCCCACTTCTCTGTAGGATGAGAAAGTGCGCCCACATTCCAGAAGACATCCTCAAATGGTAGCTTTTTGGCTTCATCAAGAGATGGACAAGCCATCCTTGTTACTGGACGGATGGAATTGTAATATGCCACTTGAGATTCATAAGATGTCCATTTCCGTCAAAACATCAATTGCTTCTTTGTCATTAAAGTCTTAAGTCCTTGCTGTGCTTTAGTTCCTACAATCATCCAAATCAAAAACAACAAAAGCAAAATTCATTCATCATCAGGCTGTGTTGTGCTCCACGTTTTTCCCACTGGTAAACTAAAAACACTTGCCTTGACCACCCTTATCCCACTTTTTTTGCGCTTCTACTATGCCCACCTTAGCCTCATATAGCTTCATCTTGGCCAGCCGCACACGTATCAGTGCCTCCGCTTTTGCCCCTTTATAAATTAAATTCACATTTAAAATCAAATTGCAGACAAATGGGTTAATAACTCTAGCACCGGACTCACCAGTAGCCGCCCGAAGTTGATTGAATTCAGGGGTTCCCAACTCCAAAGTAATATCAGCAACCGCCTTCTCAAGTGCAACAATTGATGATGGCAATGTTAAAAACTGGTCCATCTCAGCTTCTGTCCGATTTCTTCTGTGCTTCCTTCGCAGACGTGAAAGCTCATTTCTGCCCAAAAACAAACAAAAACAAATCAACAAAACATCTATCCAACTAAAAATTGACGTAATTTACTGAGCATCTTTCACCTGCCCTTCCAGGTCAAGAAGCTTCACCAAATATTCCTCTAGCTTCTCTTGTATTCCATGTTCTTCTATGGCAGCCAGCTGTACCTCTCTCTGCCGCTTCCACTGATCAGAAAAATAGCCATACGTAAAACTGGCATCTTGAGATTCTAGGCTGAGGAGGGTCTGAGATGCCTTATGAAACCTATCTTCTGCCGTCTTTAGTTTTGCCTGAGTTGAGAAAGCTAAAGCCAGTTGTCAGCATAGTATTGTCATATCATGTACAAAAAACACACCTGCGTTTTTGCATCGTGTGTCATTTCCATGACTAGACTTCAAATCTATGGCATCAACTCGATGTTGCTTTGTGGCACATCTATTTGGTGCTATCAGAGGAGAATTCTCCCCCCATATCCGCTCACAAACTTCGCCATCTGACAATCCGTTTCCCTCGTTCAGTCTTGGATTATATTTGAGCTGACAAGACCACTCGTGGGCATATGCATGGAAAGCACTAGTTGCAAAACGGAGATCCCCACGATTGTATTCTGCCTCGAAATATTTACGCTGTCAAATCAAATCAAGAAGCAATGTAAGAACCATTATATTATATGAGCCTCTGAGAGCGCAGAAATAAAATTACGTTCTGAACACTCTTCTCAAATGTACAACCAATATCATAGAACACCGTAAAACTTTTACCAGGTTTGTCTGGCTCCGCTGTATCTATCAACAGCTGATCAAGCAATGCCAATACAAAGTACTGACTAAGTATTGCAAGAATTATTAGAATTGTAAAACATCCCTCATATGCAGTGGAAGTGGATCCCTTACCGCTCGCCACTCTGAACCACATTCACAAATTTCAGGACGTGATCATGCCTACAAGCCAATCCAATAAGGCCTGTTTCATCACACCCTTTCCATGTAGATTTTCCTCGTATGTCTGAAGCTGCTGTGTGAGATGCTGAACACGGATCCTGAGGAAAAAAAGAAAACATATATATCAGATCAGATAAAGCCAAAAACTCATTCACCCCAGTGTGATCCACATGTGAATGTCTTTCACATATGTGTGAATATATAGCACATATGTGTGAATGCAATTCACATAAAAGTGATTGAAATTCACGTATGAGTGAATTTCATTCACATATAGGTGAATTCTATTCACCCATAGGTGAATGAAATTCACCTATATTGTTGAATGACATTCATCCATACTTGAATTCAATTCACTGAGGCATATTAAACTACGGCTATATTTAAATATCGTATTGACAAATTGCATACCCAGAGAAGAAAAGAAAATGAAATTGAATGTAAGGACGTTAATAGAAAATCCGCACAAATTCAGGGTAATAACCCCAGTATTTGACAAGCAGAAAATAAATCCGCTCTAAGAACCCGCCATAGCTGAAATCATACTATCTAGTAATCTTGTTGGTATGGCTACAGTGAAGTGAGAGATAGTATACCAGTTATTATAAGGGGGGTGGAACCTATAAAAAAGAGTTAGCCGCAGACTCTATATTCTCTGTAAGGATCTTCCCGGGTTATCCAGGAATGTTCGCCCCGTTCGAAAGCCATGTCTGATTTTAGCAGTCGAAGGAACGATAGTAGCGATTCAGAGACCGTCGCTGCTGAAAAAGTGGTCTCCCCGATCTTCAGGTGTTCGACTGCAACTGACATATTTGTCGTGGTGATTCACACGTTTGTGTCTCATCTTCATATATTGGATCACCCTAGCCGCACGAACATGAATGTAATTCACATAGGGGTGATTTTGATTCACATGCAGGTGAATTTCATTCACATATATGTGAATTCCATTCACCCATGCGTGAATGAGATTCACATTTAGGTGAATGCTATTCACTCATACGTGAATTGTATTCACCTATATGTGAATTTTATTCACCCATACGTAAATGCAATCCACATAAAAGTAATTGAAATTCACGTATGAGTGAATAAAATTCACCTCAATGTGAATCTCATTCACGTATGGGTGAATAGAATTCACCTATATGTGAATTTTATTCACCCACATGTGAATCAAAATCACACATATGTGAATTCCATTCACATATGTATCAGCTGTGCATTTCTTGATTGCAGATGATGATGATAGTGTACATACCCCAACTGCACAAGGATCTTTGCCACCAGTTCGTGTCCTCCACTCTGCAACCTTCTTATCGTCAAGGAAGAGAGGAGGATTCTCCATTTCCATTTCCTCATACTCCCGGCTTGCAGCAAGGTGACGACGATGTTGAAAGTTTCCATCTGTGCAGACATGATAATCACTCTCACCTGCCTCTGGTTTTGCTTGAAGCGGCCCAAAACATCTTGGGCAATTCATAGCAAGTTGATCCAATGCGGTGAGATACAATGCACATATGGTAAGTTCCTTCTGCTTCCGTAGGATATATCGATAGGCATCAATTGCCGAAGACAGGGTTTTGCGCCAACGTCGAGGCTTAAAAACAAACACGGGTAAGCTGAGCATACTCACCATCCAAAAGGTATTTAGTGGACTTGCCTGATTGGTTTTTGCAACCAAGATTAGCGGATTTGCTGCGTCCAGGAATTCATCCAATCCAAGCGCAAAACCTTGAGTTCTGACGGTGCAATACTTCCAGAAGGAATGATGCATCCTAAGCAGCCTGATTGAGTATGCTGCTTGCGGATGTACCGGAGATCCTCCAATATATCCCATCCTGACCAGTCTTACTTGATCCAAGGTACATTTACAGAATACAATATCGAGTTGTTTTCGCTCTGTTATCATGAGATATTAAACAAAATATTAACACTACAAGTAAATGTACGGAATGCGAGGTGTGTCAAAGTGACAAATAGAATTTCAAAATTGGAAATTTCAGAATCCCCGGGTCAGAAATTGACAAAACTGGATTAAACACCAGATTTAACTCAAATACTGGTCTGAAACCCCCTGTATTGGGGATAAAACCAAACTTTCTGCCAGTTTCCCCTGTTTGCAAACCGCAACTCAAATTACAACCATTGACTTGGCACTTTGGCACAAATAATACACGAAAATTTCAAGAAATCAAATTTTCAACATGTCAAAATTCACAAACATAAAAAACAACAAAACACACAAGGTCATGTGACCAGTTGTGGACTGGGATTTTGCTCAATGGTACACATAGTCAATATCAATGACTGATATTGCCATTACAAAATTCATTAAAGGCAACACAATCAAAGGACACAATGACAAACATGATCACTAGAGGACCACCTAAGCCTGGGTGGTCCATGTAATCAAATTTGACCACCCAGGCTTAGGTGGTATATAGACAACAGCCTTGAAGGCCTAAGACTAGGTGGTCAAACTTTATTAGATAGACCACCTAGGCTTAGGTGGTCTTTTTCTCCAGTCAAGAAACTGGAGAAAAAGCCCTGGAACTGGTCCCATGGTACTCTATCCAGTTTATTGACTGAAGAAGAGGACTAAATAAGCCTAGGTAGTCCTCCTATTAAACTTGGACCACCTAGGCCTGTTCTCCAGTCGATCGACTGGAGAAGAGGACCACATAAGCCAAGGTGGTCCTCCCATTGAACTTGGACCACCTAGGCCTGTTCTCCAGTCGATCGACTGGAGAAGAGGACCACATAAGCCAAGGTGGTCCTCCTATTGAACTTGGACCACCTAGGCCTGTTCTCCAGTCGATCGACTGGAGAAGAGGACCACATAAGCCTAGGTGGTCCTCCTAGTAAACTGGGACCACCTAGGCCTGTTCTCCAGTCAATCGACTGGAGAAGAAGACCACATAAGCCTAGGTGGTCCTCCTAGTAAACTGGGACCACCTAGGCCTGTTCTCCAGTCGATCGACTGGACAAGAAGACCACATAAGCCTAGGTGGTCCTCCTAGTAAACTGGGACCACCTAGGCCTGTTCTCCAGTCGATCGACTGGAGAAGAGAACTACATAAGCCTAGGTGGTCCTCCTATTGAACTTGGACCACCTAGGCCCGTTCTCCAGTTGATTGACTGGAGAAGAGAGCCACCTAAGCCTAGGTGGTCTATCTATTAAAGTTTGACCACCTAGGCTTAGGTGGTTTAGGCTGTGGTCTATGCTACCTTACCAAAGGTGATCAAACCATAAATAAAGGGGATTTGGTGGTCTTTGACTGGAGAGAGTACCTGGGGACTGGTATGTATACTTGACTAAAGCTGTAGACCACCTAACACTGGGTGGTCCAACCCTAAAACCAGGATTACGTAGCCTGTCTGAAGCAGCTACCCGGGGACCGGCGGTACACCCATACCAGTTTTCTTCAGTTGATTGACTGAAGCTGTGGGCTACCTAAGACTAGGTCAATCATGATTGTGGAAGAAGTAGGTTTTGGCTAGTATTGTTGTTGTGTGGTAGGTGTTATGTTTTGCCTTCTGTGCTTTTTTAAGTTGGCGAATTTTGACATGTTGAACATTTGATTCCTTGAAATTTCCACGTATATATTGTGCCAAAGTGCCAACTCAGCGGTCAAAATCGCAGCCGTGGTTAGTAAACCGTGAGAACTGGCAGAAAGTGTGGTTTTATCCCAAATACAGGGGGTTTCAGACCAGTATTTGAGTTAATTTTAAAGTTTAATCCAGTTTTGTCAATTTCTGACTCGGGGATTCTGAAATTTGTTTTTTGGAAATTTGATTTGGCACTTTGGCACACCTCGCATTCCGTATCTAACCCATTCATCTGTCTGGGTCCTTTAGACGAATCCAGTGTGAGGCCGAGATGCAACAGGAAAGAAAAGTTGGGCTCCAACTGGGACTCACACAGTCCGTGCGACCACCTACCAAGAAAATGACCATTGGACTATCCTTCCGGCGGTTTGTGAGGCTGGAATGATTGCCGGGACAGCGGTTAAAGGTCCTGTTGAGCGTTTCCATGTCAAGCTTTTCCTAGCTTGGAAACTGGTCAGTTTCCTTCTTGCCTCACCTATGTGTAAAAGTACTGATACTGATCATTATGTCGAGTTCTACATCCTGCAGCTCCCAGTTATGAACTCTTACCCCGGGCTCAATTCCGTTCTCATATTGGACAACGCCAAGATCTATCATGGTGGCAAAATCAAGCAGTTGTGCAAAGACAAAGGGGTTTTATTAATTTACTTGCCTGCATACTCCCCTGACCTTAATCCTATAGAACAAGTGTTCAACTGCATGAAGAGAACGGCAAGGGTGATTACTTACTGGGGGTGGCTGGCAGAGTAATAACCAGGCGTTTGATGCAGCCTCTCATTGTTTCCACCGGTTATGCGACTCAATACTATTGGGACCGATACAATCAACAGTTTGATGAATAGGATTAGCCACATAAGCAGCTATTTTTTTAAATTTAGTGGTGGGATTGAGTGGAGATGTTGATAGATGATATTATACACTTTTTCATGGATTATTTAAGCTTGAGTTTGACAGGTCACTATGTTCCCAAAACCTCCGGTTCTATGACATAGATTGCTTTTCTACTTCTTTTAATAAACAAGTTTGAGTGATATTGTATTTGCAACCCAAAATGTCTGACAATCCCCATAATCTTTTCAGACTACATTTCAAAATTCTTGACGTAAGATGGATGTGATGTTTCTTTCCATTTCAATTCTTATGCTTAAGTCGTTCTTCCAAAGAGGGAATTATAAAGGATGTTTATTACTTTTTTTCTTTTTTGCCAAACAAATCAAAATTATCCACCGCTTGTTAATAATTGGTCTTTTTTTGGTTTGATTTGATTAAATGAAAATGATTATTAGTAACAAGCAACGGCCAATTTCAAATTGATTCTCTGTTTCATTTTGTTTCAAATTCGTATGGTTTCCTCCTTTGAAGTTTGCTACCATGTGAGTATCATGAAAAGTGATGGCATACATTTTGCTTCATAAGGTTATTTGTCCTGAAAATGGATTATCTTATGTGACTTTTTGTGAGAAATAAACATCAGAAGTTAGGTTACTAAACTTATGATGTTTATGAATAAAAACATCATAATCCCAACCTCAGGGCCAATCTGTGCAAATATGTCTCCAGTGACTAAGTAATGTGTCATCATTCATAATTGATGACACAAGTTATATTTTTTTGGGGCGTTTTTGGGTCAAATGGGGACAAGTATATTTCAAAAGATGATTGTACACAAACTGGTACTTTGCAATCTCTGAATCACCACGACAACTTGAAGGACATATGAGCAACACGCACAACTGAAGGCTATGATAAAGCCAAACCAAATTCTCAAACACAAGACGTACAAGATCATGTTTTAAATGGTTTTGTAAAATAGAGAAAATTTTGGTTTCATAACAATTTTAAAAGAATCAAGACAAAGACAATTGAATTTTGTGATGGATTTTTAAATCAATCGTACAACAGAAAGAAATTTCTTTTTTTGGACTCACTATTCAAGGCAAGAGAACAACAAACCATTTTGAAGATCATTTCTTCTTTATAAAGGTGATATAGATAAAAGCAGACGACAAATCACTGAATTCAAGAAAACACACATCAAGTAAAATTTTACTTGATTTGATCTAATAATGTAAGATCGCGGGTTGGAGGGTTGATTGCCAGGTCAGTAAATCAGAGACCTAGATTACCATGCTGGAATCAAAAGGCGATTTGGGGTTCTTGATTTCGTCGTTCAGGACGTGTTGATAAAATCGACGGGCGCAGTTCATCAATCTCATGGCAGTTCCATGTTGAATTCCCATTTCAACGAGGTCTTTGATGCCGGTTTCTTCAGGGTAAAGAAAAGCATTGAAACGCTCAATATCGTGGTCGAACAAGATGGCAACTACCTCATCTACCTTGCCAACACAAACTCCGGCGAAGGCCATGTAATTGTCCATGGTGGTGTATGTCCTGATTTGGTCTACTTTGTAAGGGTCTACAACAATATCATAACCTTGAGCTTCAGAGATTGTTCCTGGAGTTATTGGTGATGGTTGATGGGTCATGGCAGAGCCGCCAGAGGTCACGGGGGTCTGCAAAGTGACCGTTTTCTTTAGATGCGTCCATTCAAAGCCTTCGGCCTTTGGAGGCTTATCCACGGTGACCGACGGGTCCTTAACCTGCACCACCCAGTGAGAGAGATACATATCGTCAGCTAGGGATATGAGGATAGGGTCAGATAAAGTTACTTACCATATGCTCCGCCCATATCCTCAACAATTGGAAGTTGATAGGCATCACCTTGGTGATATCATCGAACTTGTAGACCCACCAGCCCTCGGCATTGTTGTTTTTCGCGGTGCTATATTTGACCATGAGGGCCGCCAAATCTGTGTCCACCGGGTCTTCAGGAGTGGCATGAGCAAGATCCAAAGTTGAAGTCAACATGTTTGCATTGATATTCTTGGCCTGTAACTGATGTTGCCCTATGGAAAGATTCTATCAAAGGAACCAGAACTTCATTTAATAAAACATCCAAACTATATATGTTTTATTAGACAAAAAAAAGTAATGACACTACCTTTTCAGCCTCTGATTTCTTTTTGGTGGGATCTTCCATTAGAACGTCGATTCCGGATGTTTGTTTTGGATGAGTTGAGATAGCCAAGAAGAATTGTTTGACATCGTCATCACAAGTAAGCTCAATCGCCGCCGCTTTACTATAAACCTCATGACTGTGAATGTAAGCGATATACGCAACCGAGTTGGTAGCGTCCGCAGCTTTGAAAATGAAGCTGTTCCCTTTGGCGTTTTTACCCATTTGGTCGGAATAAACGAAAAGTTGTTCCTTCAAGTCCAAGAAAGAGTCACTATTGATATTGACTGCAAATTTGCACGCTTTGAAGGTGTGAATAAACATTTTTGGCGCCAGATTCTTAGCTGCCGAAGGCCCTCTAGCAGGATCCACGCCTTGGCGTGAATGAACAACATATTTAAGCCACAAGCCGTGCATCACCTCATCAGGACCATCTAATTTGAAGCGCCAAAAAAACCATCAATGACAAAAATTTTGGCCTAGACACCCAAAGATAGCACAATACTCACCCAAAGTCATGCTTACGGCAGGCTCCTTGCCGGAAGTCTCAATCTCAGATTGAGATTGATGTTCGTTCCACAAATTGGTTGGAGAAGGCGGTAAAGATAACTCCCAACTGGCTATTTGATTTTGGGGAGTTTCAGGTATCACATCGTTGACACTGAATTGATAACTTTGGTGAGAAGTTTGAGATTGGGATAGATCAACTCTGAAGTGATGGTTCACGTTGTTACTGGTGGAAGGTTGAGATCCAATAGCAAACACAGAGTCATCGGCATTGCTGGTTTGGCTTGAACGAAGTCCGGTTGGGGCATCCGGTGGGATTTTGGATGAGGCATGACTGATTTCGCTGGTTTGGCTTGAAAGAGGAACTCTTTGGCCAACATGATGAGAATTGGTTGAAATGTTGGCATTACGTCGAAAGAAGGGATGTGAATCCAAAGTATCGGATGAGCGGTTGACAGGGAGATTCCTTGGTCTAGGCAAAGGTGAGATCAAACCCAATGCCTGTGAGCCAGGCCCGTGAGGGTTGTATAACAGCGGAGCTGAAGCTGGGGTTTCTCGTTGTTGTTCATATTGGCACCGGCTGGCTTGATGGTAAAACACGAGTTGGGTAGGATCATGTGAACTTGGCCTGAGCGTTCAAAGGTAGCAACATCAATAATGTTGTCTATGAACACAAACCAATCGGAGGAATAGGATATCGAAAAAATAAACTAACCATCTATGTACACACTGGCCCTGTATGTTTCTAGGTGGAAAATCAACACACTTGTTGCTGTTCAACTCCAAAGAGCCATTGGAGGAGACATGAGCGGTTGGGTTTGAAGGTGTTGATTGATTGAACATCGTGAAATGGCCGATGTTGAATGTCTTTGGAGCAGGTAGCTGATAATCAAAAGTGGAGGAAAGAGGATTGAGACAATGGATCAAGACAAACAGGCAATTGGACAAGAGAGGAGAAATGGGGTGCCCATCAGGGAGAGAGTGGTCAATGAGGGTGGAGGGCATCGAGGAATGATGGAACTTGTCGACTTTCCATCTTGAGATAGCTGTCAAGAAGGCAGAAAGTGTCAGCCTTAGAGCATCCCCACCAGTCCTGAACCGCAACCAGTCATACAGGGCAGTATTTCCGACGTGTGACACGTTGTATTTTCCCTTCAGGAAGGGCAACGGCCACCGGACACCCTGGACCAGACCGTAACCCTACCTCCGCGTTCTTACGCACGCCATTTGCTTCCATAATAGTCAATCTGTGTGATACATACGATAAGCCTCATATTATATACATAGAACGATCGAGAAAAATACTATGAAGATAGCTCCAAAGGAGCTATCAAAATCCATAGCGCACAGGGAGATAGGTGTCTGTGTATGCCGTAATTCCACCATATCGGCCTTTATACACCGAGTCAGAGCCAAAGTCAAGCACACGACCGGGCGACTCCCCCTCTTAAATAGATGTGTCCAACCCTTCTTTCCTTTTTCCCCATCCCTTGTCGTCCGTTTCCCTCTGCCTTGTATACATCTTAAACTTCATTTCACTTTATACCTTTTGCTCGGCTGCTTAGTCATATCATCATCCTTCCTCAGCGCTATAATGAGTACCATGAGAGAAGATTTTCTCAAATTTATGGCCCAGTACTCAGTTGGTTCATCTATTCGTTCCCAGCACCTGTCCAATCTTTCGAACTTCACTCAAGATATGTTGAACACCCTGCTGTTGTTGGAGGAAGAAGAAACTCGCCCAAGTCCAGGTGGCTCTCTACCCGGCAAAGCGCCTAATCTCCCTCGCGATCCTGAATCCGGTCATGCTCGATTGATGAAAGATTACTTTGCGGCAAATCCTGTCTATGGTGAGGGGCTTTTTCGTTGCCAATTCCGGATGAGCCAACGTTTGTTTTTGCGCATCATGAACGCCCTTGGAAACGATGACGTGTATTTTACACAGCGTTATAACTGTACAGGTTAGCATCAGCTCCCTTTTGACCCGATTGTAATCTAATCTAATCAACCTCATGCTCGGATTCATTATCAAGGTCAAGCTGGAAACTCGCCTCACCAGAAGGTTACAGCGGCTCTGCGTCAGCTTGCTTACGGTACCACTGCTGACCAAATGGATGAATACTTGCGTATCGCCGAATCTACCGCTATCCAATGTCTCCTCAAGTTTTGCAGCGGTATCATTCGATTGTTTGGTCCGCATTACCAACGCAAGCCCAACGCCAAAGATGTCCAGCGCATACTTGACGAGAACGCCGAACGAGGATTTCCCGGAATGCTCGGATCTTTAGACTGTATGCACTGGCAATGGAAGAACTGCCCTCAAGCGCTCACTGGAGCTTTTGCTGGTCGTTTGGGCAAGCCGACTCTGATTCTCGAAGTGGTTGCAACCCGCGACTTGTGGATATGGCATTCGTTTTTCGGCTTACCTGGTGCTAATAACGACATTAACGTACTTGAACGATCCAATCTTTTCCGCGACCTCTCTCAAGGCCTCTCTCCCCCTTGTAACTTCAAAGTAAATGGCAAGGACTATAACACCGGTTATTACCTTGCTGATGGCATTTATCCCAAGTGGGCAACTTTGATCCAGTCTTACAGCGCTCCTGACACTCCTAAATTGACGGTCAGTCTGGTTCTCACTTCTCCTATCTTGATTTCGACTGTTTCTTTCACTCTTCTAATGTGTGATTGTTTTCCTTCGGCTTCTCTACTGTAGAATTTCGCCCAAGCTCAAGAGGCCACTCGCAAGGACGTGGAACGAGCCTTTGGTGTACTGCAAGCTCGTTTCCACATAATCAGAGGAGCTGCCCGTATGTGGCAACCGTGCTCACTATGTTTGATTATGAATGCTTGTATCATACTTCATAACATGATCATTGAAGACCAAGGGAACCCGGGCTATGAGTTTTTGGAAGACAAAGATTTGATTCCTCCTGTTCCTCTACGTCGCCCTCCTGGATTTGCTGCTCAGTTTATGCGAGGCCGCGAAGCTTTTCGCAATGCAGATGCTCACTATGCCTTACGCAACGATTTGATCGAGCACCTGTGGAAGATGAATTCTCACAATCACGATGAAGATTTAACTGATATGAGCAGTGAAGATGATCTCTAGCTTTTGTTTGACTCATCTTTTCTTTAGTCTGTACAATTTTATTTCTTTCTTGATGGTTATGTAGTTCTCTCTCTTATTTTTTTTGTTTATACACGTAGTTCTCTCTCTTATTTTTTTTATGTGTCTATAGTTGGTATCTACATGAATTGCTTTTGTTTAGTCTTTATCGGTTTGTTGTTCTTATGACTTTGTGATATATACGTGCGCAATTTGCAGAGATGTCTTTCCTTTCTTTTATTCATGTAGTATAAAGCAATATAGCAATGGCCATTTCTATGTACAGTCTTGATTTGTTTTCATGATACAAAGAGAGGCGAGACCAATTCATGATCGATCAACACAACGACAAAGAAATCTTCATGATATACTGAGGGATAACAGAAATAGCGAGACAACAAATACGGAAGAATAGATGTTCAACACATGAAACACCTCACATGATGCGCCCTTCAAGCCATTCCCACTTGATATCCTCAGATAATTTGACAAAGTGTTCACCGAGTCCTACTCTTCTTAAAAAGAGTCCGGCCTTCTTCTTATAACCTGCGTGTTGCAAGTAAGGGCCAGTGTAGCTGGCCACCAAAATCAGCGCCTCACGTAGATTTCAAAACTCGTCTCTGCGCTTGTTCTGAGAGATCTTCTTGATCTCTCTATTGGCTCGGTCTTCGCAGTACGACAAGCGTTTTTGGTAACTTCGGCGCGGTCGGATGTAACGCCGTTTGTTACCAAATCAAGTGACTTGAGTACTGGTACGAGTACGATTGCCTGCATGGTATCAGCGCAAAAGCAAAAGGAAAGCAATATTAATTGTTGCATACCACTTGAGACAAACAGTACAGTTATAAACTTACGTCTAGGACCAACACGTGCAGGGACTACAAAAGCCTCGGAACCCGTTTGACGCCGGAGATAGCGCAAAGCGCGAGGACTCAGAGAAGCCTGGTAGCCATAGTCGGTGCATATCCAACAGGCTGGTACGGCTACATTAGCAACTGATTACAATTTTAGATTGGAATACTGAAGCCGGAATGTTTACTAACCTACTTCTCCTGCGACGGGAACACACCAGGGCATAACTTCACCACATACACGGTTCGACATGGCAGATGAATTAAACAAAAGCTAATTTTTTCGATAATTCAGAGGGAATATGTGCAATGAAAAGAATAAAGAATCGGTAGGCTAAACTATATGCAAAAGAAATTGAGAAAAGATGCACAATGAATCGACTGTGAGAGGTGATGTGACACTACGCCAGATCACTAATTTACCGCTGAGTTCAGAAAATTGAAACTGTAGAAAAATATCACCAATACAGGGGAGGTCAGAAAAATTTGAAAAAATAATGATTCAATTCATGGGTGCTGTCCCCTCATTTTGCATATTTTTGCATATTTTTGCCATGATTTTTGAAGTCTCCCCAAACCAAAATGCTCACAGGGGATATTATGTCAGAAACTCAAATTTGGTCCAAAACTAGCAATATTTGGGCAAAAACCTCCAAGCACAAAAATATGAGTATTTTTGTTCAATCATCTGAACACTTGCAATTTATGGAAGCCGCATGATGTCTCTACAAGGTTTATTAAGGTGCTGAAGCCATTGTAGTTATGACTTCTATGCTTATATATGGTTTCTGCTGTGTACGTCTCTTGATATATCTCACCCATTATTGGAGACACACAGCTTTTTTGTGCACACAAACTGTAGATCCAGAATGTGGAATTCAGAATGTCAAGACATTACATGTGTTGGAGAAAAATTGATGATTTTGTTGGTGTTGCAAGGTCACTGTCTCTCTACCTGCCAGTTTTGGACCAAAATTGGGTTTCTGACATTATTTGCATTGTGGTTGTAAAAATATGAAAAAATATGCCAGATGATTGGAATGCACCAAAGGGCCCAACCAATATTTTTTCATATTTTTCTGACCCCTCCCAGATTTTCCATAATTTTCTATGTCTTCTCAATTTTCTAAACTCAGCGGTAAATTTTCAATTTGGCGTAGTGTGAAGTGTGGAGTGTGGATGGAGGGAGCCTGGATGGAGGCCTCTCTTTATACGTATGATTGTGGCGGTCATCCCAAGAAGCGCAGTCCTCAATCGCGTTTCCAACCAAGATCTATGAAATTGCACATCCGACCACAGCGTGATGGAGCTTCGCAGTGAATCAATTTGAGAATAGGTAATCATACGCAGATGAGGCTGGATATGAAGAGAAAATGAGGCTCAATATGAATCAAACACGGTTTGGTTCGATGTCTAACATGAAATGTGTTAGATTGACTATTCATACTATAGACAAGAAGAGGAGCAGGAGTGGAAACTATAGACAAGAGGATCACAAGGCGTGTAGATAAAATTGACCAAAAGAATGACATGAAAAGAATTAAAACTAGCCTATCAAAAGTAACCAAAAAAAGAGATGAACAAAAGACTTGAAATGACTTAATATCAACGTAACAAAAGTAACAAAAAAGATTTGAAGAATAAAAGACATGAAATGAAACAAATCAAGCGAGTTGAATGAAAAGGAAACATAAAGTGAAAAACTTTGAACTATTCACGAGCTCGTTCTGCTGCTCTGCGGGCACGTTGCTTGCGAATGATATCGGCCCTCTCGGCTTCAAACTCAGCGCGTACACACTCATCGATTGAGGAGAGATTAGTCGAGAGAAGGCTGTAGTCAAGCATCTTGGACAGAGTGGCTTGAGCCTCTTTCCCTTGATTGGCTAACTCTCGGCTAGATATTGCAACCTCACTCGCATTCTCTAGCATCTTTGGCGCTAATTCTTCGGAGAGTGAAGATTTACCAGCTCCTCGCTTTGCCTTCTTGGTTCCCGTTGGACGATCAATATGAGGTAAGGCATCTATGTCACTCGCAAGATCCAAACCGTCAAGATCAGACCCGACTGAATTTCCGTTACCACAATGTTCTAGGTAAGCTGGATTTTCTTGCCATTTCGGAGCGTGCTTGACCATGTTGTAGCTACTCATGTCTTTGAAAGAAGTTTTGACATCCTGCTTGTAGAGGGCGAGAGCATCGGTGATCTGGTCTTCAGTCGATTTTCCAGACTCCTTGAGGCTCTTGATTTGTTGGACACAGCTGGCAAACTTAGACATATTGCGATTGAGAGTGGACCAGCGTGACTCGAGGGATTTCAACGTGCGTTGGTTTGCTTTATCCATATGCTGATTGAAATGGGTGGTGATCTTCTCCCAAAACTTAGTGCGACGTTGATCACTACCAATAATGGGGTTTTGAGAAACGTGAAGCCATGACGTGCACAGCTGGGCAAGGGCGTCGTCAGTGTAGTTCGATCGTTTGGAGCCTTCTTCAGGTTCGATGGTCAACTGGCAAGTAGGAGGATCCCGGTTTGATGTTGAAGCACCAGAGAGTGACGTGGAGACGGAGGTACGCCGAGTCGGAGGTTTGCGAGTTGATGAACGAGATAAGGAGGTGGAGGTGGAGGAGGGAGTGGGAGTGAAGGCTTCATAAAAAGATGATTGAGGAAAGTCGACATATTCATATTGGTTGTTGCTGAACTGAGAATGAGCATCCAGAGAGTCATCGCGTCTATTGCGATAACTCTGAAGAAAACCTTGAGTGTTGAAGTTGTTGACATCGGTGTCTTCGGAGTAGCCTCCATAAGAGCCATCACGGTTGAAGCCATTAGTTTGACCTGAAATCAAGAATTGACTACATGAGAATTGGGCCCCATCGGCATGAATGACATTAGATAAACATAGCACGTACGTTGACCTGATGGTGGACGTTGACCTGATGGTGGCCTCTCATCATTATACATATGATTCATTCCGAAGGGGCTGGAGCAAGGGAATAGATGCGTGCAAACTTAATGACCTTCTTGACGATTTCTAGGAGAGAGGAGGAAATAAGATGCGAGCAAGCGGATGCGGTGAACAGATAATGTTTGTGTGGCTTTATAACCTTTGGACACAAACTCAAACTTGCCCTCAACACCTCTA
>NW_006768870.1:91157-138491 GCF_000204055.1 Melampsora larici-populina 98AG31
TCACATTTGGCTTCAAGATGAATATCGACTTATCATTGTGGAAGGTCTTTATTGTATTACCACTGCCACGACAATGATAAAGTTATTTTAATAGAAAACAATGTATCGAATGGGCAAAATTAGTTACACGGTTGCTCAAATCGTTGTAACACAAGCTTTTGAGACGCCCCCGAAGAACCTGAGGGTCAAGACCCGAGAGACCTGGTGCTGATGTCGAAAAAATTCGGACAGCTGCCCTACAGTGGGAGTTTATTTCACTGGTGGATCGTGAAATCTGAATTCTGACCTGGACATGTCAAATACACGTTACGTGAAATTGACAGTCCAGGGTCGCTGGTGGCGATGCTATACTTACATGGCAAAAACCGTGGATCAAGCACAGCTTGAGAGCGACCTGCAGAGAGATGACTGACGTGGACTCCATTTATCTCAGATCATTACAAGTCATTTCCAGATCAGGTGATTTCTGATGTAAAAAGAAATCACACCGCGAATGGACGACGTCGGTTTACATACTTAATTCCAATCCAAAGCTCGTCAAGGGTGTCGTCAAACGATCAAATTTGATCATTCTAATTCATGTCAATCAGTTATTTATTTGATTTATTTATGTATGTCAATATTTATGTCAATACATATGATATATGGCGAAAGCGTACAGAAACGTACCACCAGTTATTTTTGGCAAACTCGCATTGCACGCGGCGACCAGAGGCAGGCTGAGGCAGGTTCAACGTGGGACTGACATATAAGAGAGGTCGTTTCGCCCTGTTTGTCCTTCCTCATCCCATCAGCACTTTCCGCTTCATCAGTTCCCTCGTTCTCCAAGTTTGTTCTTTACCCTCTC
This sequence comes from Melampsora larici-populina 98AG31, assembly GCF_000204055.1. Classification (NCBI taxonomy): domain Eukaryota; kingdom Fungi; phylum Basidiomycota; class Pucciniomycetes; order Pucciniales; family Melampsoraceae; genus Melampsora; species Melampsora laricis-populina. The sequence continues at coordinate 92,005 of NW_006768870.1, forward strand.
TTTGACAGTCACTTGCTTGAAGCCCTCTTCCCTTGCATCACATTTGCTTACAATATTGTGCTCATTTTGTCCCAGTAGTCGCTCTGAATAGTTCCAAGTCATACGGTCTCTCCTCCCAGTTGCCTGTTTCAGCTTTCATATCTTTGTGCGTTGATCATAGTTTTTTTCAATACTTGTGGCGTTGAAGAGCTTGAGTCTTACTGAAATTCCTTGCCGTTTTCTAGGCCACTACACACATACCTTTTCGAGGTCAACACCTAACAACAGATCACACCAAACCAACAAGATGGTCAGTCTTCTCTCCTCTACATAGCCGTTTACACATACTTACATGTCTACATGTCCATTCCAACAGCATATCTTGACCATCACCTTAACCTTGGCATTGATTTTTGCTTGCGTTGGATATAACAATGCCGTAGTAGATTACAATGATTACATCACCCCCCTTTGTTGCACGGGCAACGATGAGAGCATGCAGTGTCGAGCAACCACGTCACCGCGCGCTTGGTGGTCCCAGGGCAACGACTGCACGGGACCCATTATCAGCGATGTGGCGTGCAAGGACGGACGTCTCGCCGGCTACAGTACCAACTCAGATGGTTCCGCTTCATGGGTCACCCGAAATGTACTGGCTCAGCGTTTTGGACAAACCGTCACCTGTTATCTGGCAGACAACCAATGCTACAATGGCCAGCTCAGGTGCCGAGTGCCAGACTACTGTGGAGGCAGTAGCGGACTGCTTGCCGACTCCAAGGCTGCTACCAAGGGCGGCCAAGGTGGCCAAGTTGGTACGTTATCTGGAGACAACGAGAAAGCACAGAAAGCGACAGTACGCCCCACAAAGACCGTCCAGTAGCTTCACACCTTCGTCCCTTATTTCTTTATTATCTTGTTATCTTCCTTGTTCACCTTCTCTGCTCTTTCACAACAATTGGATTCCTGGTTCCGCTTCCCATGTTGTTTTGATGTTAGCATCGCATGTCAAAGTTTGTCTTCCACTTAAGAGTTTCTTCCTCGATACTTGTTGAGTTCTCTCAGGATACCATCGATTTACAACTTTGTTCCTTATTCTCGTCACGCTTGGTTGTTTTTCTGTTCCATTGCCGTTCTCATTGGTCCCGATTATACATTCCATGATTTGTTTATGGACTGCCTCGAATAAGTTTGCTCGTCTTCGTTCCAGGGTCCTATTACATGTCTTCTAACTCCTCACTGCTCTACAATAAGTGAGGAAAACCATACTTGCCAGCTTTCTTTAAAAGGACAGCAAGAAAAGTGCCAATGTACGTTGGATGAATCGCCCGTCTGCTTTTCGATTCCTCCCAGCTCCCTTGACCTATGTAAGTAAGGCGAGTCAGTGCAAGATGATCAAGGGACTCAAATCGACAGGTCTTTTCATCTTCATGTCTATCAGGATTGTAAATGAGGATATCGATCGCCCATTACCCCAATGTGTGACTTGATTATTTGATCTTCCACCTTGAGCCAAATAACATATACTTTAACAAATTCATGTTCAAATCGAAGGAACGAGACACCGAAATGGTATTTCTCCTTCCAGACTGTTTCCAAGAGTAACTTTACCTCTCTGCATTCGACCAAACAAAAATGTACCCAATGTGGTCACTTCAGGTCGAAACTTTCGCAATGGGTCTCCTTGAACTACCAATCTTCTATCATTCACTTCAAGTCTTCATCAATCGATTCATCCACCAAAATTCAATATGACCCACATTTAATCTAGATGAAACACGAAACTCGCAACATTTCTTATAAAAACATCAACACCCTCAATTGTTAGGTTCATCAATCTATCAAACCATCAAACCAAATCAAAGCGACTTCAAATTATCTAAATCATCAATCCAATCGATCAATTCTTTACATATCTAGATTGAATCCCTTTGTCTTATTATCATTCCTCTTCTTACAATCATTCTAATCACACTGATCAATCTAAATCTACACCTTCCACATCATAATCAAGGGTTCGATCAACAATCTATCGAAGGAAATATGATCTTGGCTGTTCCTGCTTGTCTTTTAGAGAAAGACAAGCCGAGTTTATCAAGTCAAGAATCAAAGCGAGCAAAGCATGTAGCAAGATATTCAAACCGAAAATTGACTTTTTTGAAATTTGATGTTTTACAGGAGAGCAGCTATGCGACAAGGATATGATTAATTATGTTCAATGGTACCTGATTGAAGCAATTCTAATGTAGATTGGAAAGACAAAGACAGAAATTAAGTGAGAAAAAGAAACAAAACATATCTATTGGATTGATAAAATAAGACCAATCGACCTGAAGAAGAAGATCAAAAATCAGGATCTAAATCAGAAGCAATTGTTTTAACTCGAAGTTTGTGCCTTCCTCATTTTCTCTTTCAAAAGTTTTTTACAACAAAAAATTATACAACAGACCTCGTTTTGTTTGTTTTTTCTTGTGTGAATTTTCTGATAGGTAAACAAAAATTTGTAGAATACACAAAAGAATTGAAAATTAAAAGAGAGAGTTCATTAAATAGTTTAAAAAAGTAGAACAAGTGATAGGTAAAGAGATTTCAATCAACTTTGGGAAGAGAAATGGAATGTAATTGTAGAATTAAATAATCAAACTTGAAATTACCCCCAGCAAATAATCAGCCTGCTTTTTCTCTATATGTAAAAGTAAGAAAATAAAGAAGGTGTTTTTGGTAATGGTGTTTTATTTTTGGGTGGAGATTATTTCAGTCCCAAATTTTTCTTGTTTTCTTTATAATCAAGAAACATTTCTTTCCTTTTAGTATAATAATATAATCATCGTACCAATGTTTTTTTATATTACTCATTACTCATCTTTGTGTTTTGTGTGTATCATGTGTGTTTGTATCTTTAAAATGAAGTTCTTAAATTTTGCATGAGTCAATACAAAATAATATAAATCTTCTTTTTCAAAATCTTATATCATTGTTGTATGAATTACAAATTACAAATCCTTTTGTGATGTTCAAAGGCAGAAGACTTTATAATTTTTAGGAAACTCCCTTCAGTATATGGTGGTTACAACACCGCAATCGCTACGCTCCGCTCAGGTTTTCGACCTGATTTGAGAGCGGAGCGCAGTGCTGCGCTCAATCCCGCTGCGCACCAAATCGCTCATTTAATTTTTTTCTCTTACCCCGGTGTGCGTAGTGGTAAAACCACTACGCACATCGCTATGAGCGGCGCACATCGCCGCAATTTTGAAAAAAAGAGAAACTTGATAATTTTTTTTAAACACATAGACATGTATATCTAGTGATAGTATAATAGAAAACAAAAAGAACAAGAACGTTTTTCAAAAAAACACTACAACTTCACTTCTTTTTTTCTGAACTATCTTTTTTTTTTACCGTCACCGTCACTTTCTTTTTTTTAACCGTGCTATCAATAAAACCCTGAAAAGCCTTCATGGGTTCTTCAAAGTCTCCACCTGGGACTATCCCTTCCTTCAACCAGGCCTGGGAACCCACAAGACGCTCCATGGTCTTATGGTGCATTCCTCCACGTAACGGGGTACAAATGTCGGCCGCGGCGGAAAACGTACGCTCACATGCGCATGATGTGGCTGACACAGACAAGTAGTCACGAGCAATTTGAGAAAGGATCGGAAATTGAGATTCATGTTCCTGTGATAGAGAAGGTGTTAGCAAACATCCGTATATATTATATACTACATGAAAGATAAAAAGATAAAGAATAAAAAATAAAAAGATAAACTCACCCTCCACCAATCAAGAGGGGTTTGGTCCTTGTTGATAGGGTACTTTCCTTTCAGGTAGTCCTCAAGTTCGGAGTTGAAAACTTTGTCAGTCGTGGTGTTTGAAGCTGCAAAAATATCAAAAGTGTCGGGTTCCTCAGCAGAGTCCTTGGCCTGATCAGGTGATGGTGATCGCTCTCGATTTTGATCTTCCTCCAAGACCGTATTGAAGGCCATCTCAATAGCAGAATTGGCTGTGAAATCGTATTCAGGATAGTGGATGGTGAAAAACTTGACACGGAATCGGGGATTAAGGACAGTAGCGAGAATGATACTATCGCAGTTGAGTGACTCTTCTTGATACTTTCCAAGCCACTTGACCATCTTGTCAATTGCTGTCACTAGGCTGGGAAAGTCTCTTGCATCGGGTCGAAGGGTTGTGAGCTCTTTGATGACCCGTTTATATTCGGCCAGGATGATGCACCCAGTTGGGCCATTACCTTCGACTCGGGCCGTGGCGTCGACAAAGGTCTAAGTGATAGAAATATCTATCAATACCAGGAGAGCAATGAGAGAGAGAGAAACAAATGTACCTTTAAAACGCGGTTGACTAATTCAACCGCGTGCCATTCAGCTGGCGAGATAGTGACCCCTTTGAAAAACTGGGCCTTGCGATCCGCAGAAAGCATGGAGTTGATGACCTGTAATCATAGACAACAATCAGAAACACTTGATCATCCCTATCAAACAGATATGAAATGATTCCTACCTCCTGGGCCTCGCAAGCCACCTTTTGGCTCTCGTAGTGACTGTTCCAGCGTGTTTTGCAAGGTCGCTTGAGCATGCGACCTTGATAACCCATCCGAGTCGCACGAGACTTGAAGTCGCATCGCCTGGCTGCACTGCTGGCAATCTGGCCACTGACAGCGTCAATCTGCAAACAGTAAGTCAAAGAGTCAATTTCGGCCATGCAGACAAGATGTTATAAGATAAAATTGAAAGGTACTTACTTTTGCAAGGGCTACCGCAACAATGTCGTCCTCCTTACAAACTACCCCCGATACCAGCTCTTGATTGGTTTCAGCTTCATCTACACCATCTGGCTTCTCTGGAAGACCGGTGTCATCCTTGTCATCGGATTCGTTGTCGTCAATCTCAACCTCGCCGTCGCTGTCGTTGACCTCGAGAGTTGGGACAGGGAGAGGGTGATTATGAGGGACGCAAGGCTTTTCAACACTGACCTTTTGCCCAATTGCTTTGAGCCCATGCCCGACCGTGAGGTTGAGCTTGTGTGCATAGCACCGCACATGATGTGCCGAGGCTTGCCAAAAAATTGGTTCTTCTGCCTTCGAGAACATAGCCTGCATTTCGGAGGCCATTGGTCCATTGTTACTGCCACTGTCAGTGGTCTGACAGAGCATGTAAGAAAGAGTAAACAAAAATTAGTGAAGTTGATATTGCAAAAAGGGAAGAAAACGATAAAATAAAGGAAATACTTATTTTTTTGTGGAGTCCGTGACAAATCAAAAACTTTCCGATTGGCCTTGCAAGAAGTGCACCAAAATTTCTCCAAGCAATCATCTTGAGACTAAGATGGGTAGATTGGTAATTCCAGTCATCGTCGATATAATTTGCAGTTGCTCCGATGAAGGCGTATCGGTTGCCTTTAGTCGTCCATACATCATGTACTAAACAAAACTTGCCTCTATTATTCTATATTCATGAAAGTGATATCAGTATAGGTTACAACATAAAAGGGAGATGGCTTCAAAGGAAACACTTACCTTAACCCTATTGATAGCTTTTTCGTGCAATGAAGAATGAAGTAAAATCGCTTGCTGTGCTGCCCAGGTTCTTGATCGGACCACGGCACCACGATTGACTGCATAGAACGCTGCACAAAGCGCTGGATCCTCGAAACGAGCCCATGGAAGAGCATGACGCACAACCCACAGTACCAGTATCATGCTGACTAGGTCGGGTGTAAACGTTGGTCCTTTGAAGTAATCGGTCAAGGTGTTTGTCTTCTCATCGTCGAGTGTTTCCAGATAAGCTGGAGGTAGTACCACTCCTGCCTTTATCGCTTTGTGACGCATGGTGCAGACTGGTCGACCTTCTTTGCCGTCGCGGTGACCCCATAATCCGTAATATGAGGTTTTGCCCTTACTATACGTACCATAACACCATCGACACTTGAATTTGAGACCCTACAGAAGAAAAATGTCAGCGATAATTTAAACTTTATTGATGAAATGATAAAAGAAGAATAAGTACGTTAGGAGGGTAGAAATACTTGAGGAGATCCCTCGCGTTGCTACTCCTAGTCTGATTATAGCCTAACTGGTCATTGGACCCAACGATCTCGACGTCTGACTCTTGCGACGAGTCGCACCCGTCAGGAACCTCAAAGTCCTAATGGAAACATGGATAAGATGAGATCAGAAGATGACAGAGAAAAAGAGAGACTCGATAGGAAGTATTTAGGCAAGCAGGAACTCACATTAGTTTTGGTTCTCTTGACCGAAGGCGAGTTACTCTTCAATGGGCTACCTGATGGTGATCGAGCTCGTTTGCTGATGGAAGAACGACTCTAGAAAAGGCAATGAAATTGAAAAGTTAGTTCTGGAACCCGTATTGATTGAATGTGATCGGATTTGATTGATGAGTTAACAGACCTTTCCTTTTGAAGTTGGCTTAGCCTTTGGAGCAACTTCTTTCTTTTTCTTAGTTGGAGCCTGGGGTCTTGGAGAAGCAGGTCGATGGGAAAGGGAAGTGGAGTCATTCTCGGTAGTTGGTGATGCTGCTAGAGATGTACGTGAGTCGGTTGGAGATCTGATGTAACCAGGTTGCGATCGAGCCGGGCTTGGTGGTCGAAGAGTTCGACTCAACAACCCACCTGGTACCTGGAGGCTACTCGGAGTCGAATTGGAAGTGGGCATGATAGAGAAAATGAGTTTGTTAATATCTGATCCAAAGAAAATGAACGAGATGAAGTGCGATCAAGGAGGGAACTTACCAGTTAAAATCGAAAACACCTCTGTGGTAACCACATGCCAGCCATTGGTCCAGAGTTGTCCAGGGGGTCGACAGACGTGTCCAAATGGCGGTCCATGCTTCTTCACCACCATCTATTAGGTGTTTCGATGCGGAGGAGTTGCTGTACGATCAAGAATGTTGGCGAAGGATTCAGGATGACCCTGTACCCAGGCCTGTACCCCTGGGTACAGGGTTTTGCTCCGCTCATGAGCGGAGCAACTCGGGTCCGGGCACTGTGCGTAGCGGTTTGCTGCGCTCAGGCAAATGCAGCCCCTGGGTGCGGTGCGCAGGCTGCGCTCGCCAGAGTAAGGGGCGTAGCGCAGGCAAAAATCGCTCCGCACACGCTCCACACACGCTCTTTCGTGCGGAGCGGTTGCGGTGTTGGTGGTTATCAAAGGAAGACAAGGATATATCTGATTGAGGGATCAATTGAAGTGGAAATTGATATGAGAATGGGTTTTTAAGACAAAATAGAATGGAAATAGAGAGGAACAAGCAGGGGGGACAAACAATTCTGACACTGCAGCAAGGCTTGCTCAGATACTACCTTGTTCCAATGGCCAATTGCATTTGCAACACCATTGCAAGTAGGAAAAGAGTAAATCTGTTCTGACATGAAGATGCATTTGGTTAGCAAGTGCTATGAAAGGGATGTTTCATGCCAGCAGAAATGAAGCAAGCAGAGCATGCACCTGATTTTGATTAAGATACAGTTGGGTGAGGGAAGGCTCACACCACTTGGAAAGACTAACTTAATTAAGCCCCCCTTGAACAAGCAAGCAGTCAAGAAAGGGACTTATGGCTTACTAGAGAACATGCCGACATGCTTGCCACGGATCAAATGTACCACTTCACACATCAAGAAATGGGACAGATTAGGACATCCTTTAATCAAACTACATTAAGGGTTCCTTCATGGTATTTGAATTTATATCCATACAAGTTCACATGTGATTGCTGCCTGTTCATGATGGTGCTGCTTGGAAAAGGTGCCACTTACAAACAATTGGTATAATGTTTGTCTAGTCAAACCTTGATGGTATTGTTCAAGTAAACTGTGACACATTGTTCTTGATTTGTATACCCATTCACTCATCAAAATTATTTATGTACTATGTTTCTAGTACACCAGGTTTGACATTTGAGTCATGAAAGGAAATCAATGAGCTTTATTCTGGACCATCCTAGAAGTTGTGTTGGATGAATGAGCATACTGGTGTAAACTCAATAATAGGGGGGTTCAAGTTGAGAAATAATAAGCTGGTTTGTTTAAAAACAAGCAAGTTTTAAAACTGATTATAAACAGTGAAAGTTGCTTGTTTGTGTAAAATTGTTTGAAACCCCCCAGCTTGTTTGCTCAAAGGATGCCAGAGCCAAAAAAAATTGGAGCCCTGTCACATACCCAGTTCCTTTCACGACTCTTGAATTGAACGGAAGTATCAATGAGATAGATGGAGTGAGATACTCTAAACTATCACCTTGAAAAACTTTGAAACATGCCTCAAACCTCTGAACACACCCAAATCATCCAAGATCTAAATACTCTTGCAGTAATTGCCAACAATGAAGCTACTGACCAACTACTGGTTGACCCTACCGGCATGAAATTGTTCCCAACAATGGGAGAACTTATGCATCCTGACAATCCGGAATCTGCAGCAATCTATGACAAAGTTTTTGATGATGAAGAAGAAATTTCGGAGCTACTTGATGCAGTAAACAGCCATTGCTATCTTCAGCCTCGATTCAAGGCCCCTCATGCATCTCCGTTCAACTTGAAGGACATGTTGAGGGACCATCAAACAGATATCATCCAGGCTATGCGGACTTCACCAGAGGGTTTTGATTCTCTTCTTTCTCTTATTCAAAACCATCCCATCTTCATCTTGACAAGCAACAACCCTCAGCCATTGGTGGAACATCAACTGGCAATCACCCTTGAGCGGCTTGGAAGCAACGGTAATGCAGCATCCATTGGTCAATTTGCTCGCAACTACAAGGTTTCACGTGGAGCAATTGTCAACTGTACACGTTGAGTTATCACAGCTATCATATCTGAGGGGAAGTATTACCTCCAGTGGCCATTGAAGTCGCGTCGGCAGGCACTTGGAAAGGTCCTCTTGCTCAAGGGATTCCCCAAGTGTGTAGGTTTTGTGGATGGAACCGGCTTTCCAATATATCAGCGTCCTGGGAAAGATGGGGAGGTTTTCTTCGATAGGAAGCACAGGTATTCAATCAATTGCGAGATATTCTGTGATTGTGATTGAAGAATCACAATGATATATGCGGGGTGGCCAGGATCATGTTGCGACACAACAGTTTATTAAAAGATGGGCATCTCACAAAATCCAGAGGAGTACTTTTCACCAGGTGTGTGTTATTCTTCTAATGAATAAAGCTGTCTTCTGTACTAATCTACACCTTCAGGCGAGTATCTACTAGCGGATTCAGCATACATAGCAACCGACAGTGTAGTCTCTTCCTACAAAGGGCAAGCAGCAACAATTGATCGAAACAAAGATGTTAACTGGTATGTAGCCAAGTCTCGCGTGCGCAATTAGCAATCGATAGGTGTTTTGAAATTAAGGTGGGCATCACTTCAGGGAATGCGGCTACAGTTGAATGAACGTGACAACATGTGTAGCTACATCGACTGGATACTGGCATGTGTAATCTTGCACAACATGCTTGCAGACTTGGGAAACACTTGAGAGGATTTAGATGAGGTGCTCAGAGATGAAAGCTGGATGCTGGCTGATGAAATACGGACTGAGATAGGATTAGATGCACGTGAGGAGGGTAGCCAGCGGCGCGAGGGCCTGTAGATGTGAGGGAAATTATGGGAAGAGCATTTCTTCAACATGTGCGCTGAAAAGAATCTTTTTGTGCGGTTAAACCTAAAGCAGATAGACATAACACTGAAATGTGTATCAATTGTGTCCAGTTGTTCATTCAAAACAAAAGGTTCAGGTTCAGATTTAATTGTGGAATCATCGTAGGTAAAGATTTTACTAACCTTTTATTTACTGATGAGGGGGTATGCAAGGTCAAGAAGCTGCATGATTTTCCCCAGTGACTTTCCTTCTGAATTCAATCTGATTGTCATCTTCTCTTGCTTAGCTGAAAGTTTATCTTTGTGATCCATGTTATACTTCTCCTTTTCTCATTTCAAAGCTGCATCCGCTTGGCACTGTTCAGCATCGATCTTTTGTTGTTCAAAGGTTTGACACCATTGCTGATTTTCTTGCACAACTGCAAGCTTGGCGTGATTTCCAGCTGCAAGAGCTGTTGCAATCAACTGGAGCGCACAAGAATGAAATGGAAAGGGTAGTTTCAATTTCATAAGTAACACACACAACATAAAGGAAAAGAAAATACATACCTAGAGCGCACAAGAATGAAATGGAAAGGGTGAGGAAAAGAGACCCTTTCCTAGTGCAGCTCCAGGTTGTATATATACACAACACTACTACGTAACAAACATTTTTTAGTTATGTAAGAACTAGAGAATTCACATGATCCGTCATGAGAGATAAAAGAACACAATAGACAAGAAGCAGTAGATGGAAAGCACACATGACAGATGACATAAGGAATACAAGAGGAGTTCATCATGAGATATCAAGTATTCCAACAAGAGCTTGGGCGAGAGGGTTCTTGTGTTCCTTACCACGAACTTCAGTAGAATCTAGACGCGGAAGTGGATCCATAGGTGGACTAGCGATGGAACCTGATCGCTTGGCTGATCCAGCGGCACCTGCTGAGTTTTTAATGGTGCGAGTCTTCAAAAGGGATTGAGGAGGTTTGGGGTTGGAGTTGAAATCTGCAGTTGAATCTTTGTCTTCCTGAGCATTTGATACACTGTGTGCTTGACTATTTGCTTTTCTACATACATGATCTCCTTGATTGATTGGTTCACTAGAGTTCTCATGTTCAAGGTATTCTTGAGATTCATACACCACCAGGTCACTTTTAGTTGACCAACCGGGTTCCGGAGGTGAAAAAATAAACCAAGTACAACCCAGTGAATACTCCGTTCTGCAACCATCTAAAACCAGTTTTGCAATGGGTTGATCAGAAACAGTTGATCAACCATTGGATCAACCGTTCATCAACCACATTTGGTGCAGCGTTCTCAAAACCGTGATGGATACCAACAGTTCTGCAATGGGTCAAGCTTCAACGGATTCAAAACGGGGTTTTGACCGTTATGGCGGCTGAGTCAGCAAGCCACGGGGCTTATCTTAATTTGACAAAACATCTTCCTCAAGAAAAAAGATGAAAATCAAATCAAGACATCGGTTGACCACCATCAAACACAAATCAAATGAACCAATCAACTCAACTTGGCTTGCTCAACCTCCTTAATGTTAGAAAGCAGTCTCAATCAGTCACTCATAAACAACTTGAACTTCACTAATTTTTCATTACCATTCATCATTGCCACAATTTCTAATTCAACTGCCAAGGTGACAAGTTTTAATCAATCAAATATTGAACAAATCAGCTCTCAATATTCATTCAATGACAATGACTTCAACCTTCATGGTCTTCCGTTGGCCAATGAAATAGATTTCTCTGAATCCGAATCATCAGCTTTAGGTTCAATATTGCTACTCTTGTTCCAACTTAGACACTGATTTTGCTGTAGTTCCTATCAGCTTTGCATCCAATACTTCGATTCCATTGGGAAGTCATGCATCAGTACGGTTTAGATGGATTCAAGCGATATTAAAGTGGTTTGTGGGTGATTCAAGTTGACCTTCTAAAGCTGTGAAGATGTAATGACTAATTTGTACTTGACCCATTATGTGCTGTAGTGGTGAACTCATCAATTGCCTCATCCATGTTAGCTCCTCGTTCAACACACTAATATGTTCTCTTGATTCCCTCTGTCCTGGTCTCCTCAACCATACTGTACCAAAAAAGAAATAATCTTGATGTTCACTCCAAATAGACCGATGTATATTTCAATTTTACCAAAATTACGAAGGGGATTTCATCACATATAGACATAGCATGAATTAGCGACCATTCAAATTGTGTAGCTTCTCAATTGACCATCCAATTGGCTTCACAACCCATCCACTTCTTCTGTTCACCTATTGAAACAATTCTGTTTTCTATTGTCTACTCATGTATCTTTAATAAGTTTATTATCTGCAATTTCACCAATTTGTCACGCTCCAAACTATAGCTCCTATGTACATGTGCGCAAGATACTAATGTAAGGAACTGAGCCACTAGACCGCACGGAATCAACATTTTTCCGCTCAACATCGGGTTTTTCTCAGGTCGATACCGGCTGATCAACCAGGGAAAAACCCCCGTTGCAGCACAGTTGGGAGGGACTCGTTCTAAACAGGTTCTTCACCAGTCAAGGGAAAACCGTTAATCAACCGAGGTAAAAACCGGTTGCTGAACCGAAATAGTGACCTGGTGGTGTAGTAGTTCGCTGCAGGGCCAATTTGTATATTCTTCCAGGACTGTAACTTGGGCTGCTATATGAAGTCCAACACAGTTAGTGTCTTCGCGCACTGTGTATCAGTTCAAGATGACTTACACTTTTGTCATTGTTGTTTTCTTCAAGAATGACATCACCTTCTTCGGTTGATTTTGCAGTATGATCCACATCCTCAGACTCCTTTCCCAAACTGTTACACAATTCCCAATCCTGCCACTCTAGATTACCAGCGTTGTCCACACCACTATCCAAGATAGCAAATGGTGTCACATTTGGTTTGTCTCCAAAGAGAGCCTCCATCTTCTCAAAATACGGACATATGTCCTACTTCTTTTGAGCAGTTGTAAATATACCCTTTTGATTATCTTTCTCCAAGATTCCAGCACTGGTCTCCTTAGTCCATTTCCTAGCTTTCATGTAGTTTGCTTTGTAGCGGATCAATCGTTGGTCAAGACCGCGTCCATTAAGATTCATCTGTCGGGAGCTTGGGCCTTTACTGATACAGTGACAAACGTTGTACAAGCCATTGATGTGAGTGGCGAAAGTGTTCAAAGATGTATTACAATTCATTGTCTGACCAGTCACTGTTGTTTTTTTGCCTGGACCATAGATCAACTTGAACTTTTCAGGTTTGGATAAGTACGTCACTACATTTTCAAAATCTTCTTGCTCAAACCTTGGATTCTTATCAGAGACCTTGTCATGATCAATTGAATTCAGGCGAGTCTTTGTTTCATCTAAATTATTGTCCACAGAATCTGAGTCTTTGTTCATTGACTTGTGTGCCAGTTTCTTTTCTGGTTGCGGAAGCTTGATTTTCTTGAGCTTTTGGTGTTCTTCTTCCATCTCAGCTTTGGTCCTTCTTTTGCGCTGAGAGGTTGATTGTCTGGACTAAGGACTGAGACGTATGTGGAGTGACTTTCATCTTTAAGTAGGATGGAGGGGAACTAGAAAAAGGATAAAGCACACAAAGTTGGTGAAGAAAAAACTCAGTATGAGAGAAATACTTGGAATCTGTGAACCTGGGTGAAAAAAATATTCATGGAGGATTCACAGGGTCTCACGTGGTCAAGGGAGGCACACATCATGCTTGTTTCATCATAAAAAGGTGCTTGTTTTCATAAATTAAGAAAACGAGCCACCTCCAAAGCAGGCTTGTTTGATAAAATTTTTAAGCTTAAATTTAACAAAACAAGCAACTGCATTTTGCTAAGTTTAACAAAAAGATCTCAACTTGAACCCCCCTGATGTGTGCCTATCAAATTGGTGCAATACATGAGAAATCTTCTTTCAGGTATGTAAGCCTTTGAGCCAATCAGAGGATTCATAGCAAATGCAGAAGAGTCAAGAAATGACAAGTCAGGAATGGATATGTGAAAAGATCAAGTTAGGTGAATATGATACAATGGATATCTTAAAGACAAAGTCAAAGGTGATTCAGGATGCTATCCTTCTTGTTGATATCAGTGATACTACATAGAGCTTTATCCTTCATCACCCCAAGATCTTAGGGCCCGTTTGGCTGGAAACCAAATACGGTTTTTGGCCAAATACTCCACCAAAGCCAAAAACCGTATTTGGCCAAATACGGTTTTTGGTTTTTAACAAAAAGAGCAGCGTTCGGCAACGGTCTTTGATCAAAACCAAAAACGGTTTTTGATCAAAAAATCTTCAATTTTGAAAAACAGCCCTGAGGCTGTTTTTGAGACCAAAAAGAGTTTTTGGGCTCATTTGCCCCTCCATTTTGATTTTTCATTGACCGATTTGGTCGACTGTTTGGTAAACGAAAAAGCCGAATTTCGAGTTTTTCAATCTGCCCCTCAAAACAGGGGCAGATCGAAAAATCGTTTTTGTGTAACGATTTTTTCGAAATCCAGCCGAACGGGCCCTTATGTGTCTAGCAATTCATTCAAAGACAGGCTGGATGACTCCTTGTAAACCTCATGTGTACTTGACACACTTCTGCGAGTTTCAACAGCAAGGCTACATGATTTGACTTTCATCAAACCATATGGATCAACTTGAAAGAAGGGGCCAAAGAGGAAGACTGATGATACTCTTCAACTTTTCTCCAAAACTAAACTTTATGGTATGGTTTCCCGAGTTCAAAGATGAGTTCAAAGATTGGTCGATCAACTTTGAAACTGTAGTTCACATGATTAAAGTTTCCTTAAAAGTTAAGATCAGCTGATACAGTTCTGGAAGTCATGTTTTTGAAACTGTAGTTTTACAAACTGATTTTGTTTTAATCGATTTAATTGAGGGATTGCGGTATCCGCACCTCCCCCCCCTTAGTAACCGTACCTCCCCCCCCACTTAGCAGGCCTTAAGATACCCCTAACAACCTGTATGTATATTTGAAATTAATCTTCAAATTTTCCAATCCTTTGACCTTGCAGGCGAGTGTGATCGCTTTCGCACACCTTTCCTCGCTCCGTTGTGATTTGAGAGCAATTCAGACGTTGGCACCCTTTGAGATCTTGTTTCTCTGGTTTGTTTTTGTTTTCACATTGGTGCACATCATCACACATTGTCACACATCACTCGCTCGATTTTCAGAACAATCGATAAACAGTTTTCCAGAAAGATTTTTACATATCTTTTGTTTGTGATTGTTCTTACACCTGCAGACTTTGGATGTGTCTCTCAATGAATCTTGAAAGTAATCTATGAACAAGTCTTTATGGGGTCTTTATTGCTTTGTAAACCAGGTCACATGGAATTAGATCTATCTGAAAATGTACATTGATGATCCACAAATTGAACTGAGATGAACTTTCCATATCACTGGGTCACATTCGACAGGTCCGTTTGTTATGACCTGTTTGATGACATTGGCTACATTGGGGTGCGGTTTCTTGGGCTTCTTGATGTTCAAATGCGCTTCGATCTCGCTTGGATTTGTTTAAAGCACCAACTGGTCGGCCACGAGAACGAATTGGAACCGGATCACTGACTGATGGAGTCGGATTAGATAGTATCAGTGCAAGTTGATTCTTTAAGACTGCTTGTCGGTTCGCTGGTAAAGTCGCATATTGGGTTTGAATGTTCTTGAGCATGGTGTCAATCTCGATGTCCTGGAGTGGTTCAATAGGTGGTACAGTATATTCAAGTCGCCAATGAATGTCAAAGTGTTGAACCAGAAGCTTTTTGCTTGATCCAATGAGCTCCTTTATAAAGTGTGCACAGGGTAAACCCTTCGATCCTGAAACTACATGTGTGCAGATCGAGTCGTTTTTCAACGACAGTGCTTGTCTGTACTGTTGATATACCTGAGCAGAGGGACAGATTAGTTATACAAACTCCAGAATAACAAGTGACAGGGAAAAGCAAATGGAAACACACCTGAAGCAATGCGTAGTGTGAGATCTTTCGATTTACCTCACTCCAGATATTACCTTTCAATCGATTTAAGATATGAGTGCGGTCATATTTTGTTTTCCAAGTTACTTTGTTTCGCTGTTGTTGACAAAGTAAAACTAACTTTTGGTACACTGTAGCCAGATCTCCAGTTGACATCAAAACCCATTGTTTAATTGAGGCATGTCCTCTTTCCACGCGAGAGGTGACAGTATGCCCAAAGTGTTTGATATCCTTTGTCCAAGCGAGGACAAATTTTTCCTTGTGTATAACCCAAGTCTTTGTGATGTAATCGAAGGCTCTTGTGTGAATCTGTGTACTGAGTGTGTTGATATTCTGATTGAAAATCTCAGGGGAAAGAGAGTCGCATATTTGGTTCCACTTTGCCTTGAATTTCTTCCATTCTTCGTCGGTAAAGTATTTTTTGATGTTTGTTTGTATGTTTTTTTTGATATGCCACTTGCAGAGTAGGTGGTGCGAATGTGGGAGCACCCAATGCAAACTATTCATCAAGGCTAACTCTCGATCAGTCACAACAGCACTTATCTGTAGTATCTTTGAGCCCAAGAAGGCCTTCATCTGCTCTAAAATCCAAGTGTAATCTTCCTCTGTCTCTTGACGCATGAAACCAAAAGCTAGTGAGACGGACTTGTGGGTTGAAGAGACCCCCATTATGTGTAATAGAGGCATATTGAACCTGACACAGAATAAACCACATCAGCCTAAATAGTGTTGAATTGCAGTCAACTCAGAGATGGTAAATACCGATTGGTTTTGTAAGTCGAGTCCATCAGTAATACATCACCAGTCCAGAGATCCTGAGCAGAGGATGCACACACATTTGGAACCAAGAAAAGGCGACGTAACGAGTGGTCTGAATCAAGTTGGTATGCGTGGAAAACACCTTCATCCTTCAGCTCATCGAGTAGAGTTTCAAGTGATGAACGTCCATCCAAATGTTCAATACGATGTTTCTTAACCACATTGTAAATGTCTTGAGGTGTTGATATATTGTTTGGATCTGAATCTTTAAGGGTACTCAAGATAACTCGGGAGGCGGCGCCTGCCTTTGCCAATTGAATGACCTCAGTAGCCTGCTCCTTTGTGAGTCTCCTCGCGGCTGGGATTTCTTCAAAGTTCTTAGAAGGTTCGTGGTTTTGGTGTTCATTATTTGTGATCTTAAGTGTCCATTGATGTGTAGTTGTGTCGCGTAGAGCCTGAGCAGACCACAAACATCCCAGGAGGCGGGTGGAGGTTGTGCGTACATCGGAATCAGTTGTTCTAGGTTGACCTCCATGAGCACAGGCAAATACCCTCTTCCTTGCTGGCCCCTTGCCTTTCTGTGCAAAGATGGTCCGAGTGATTTTCAACCAGTATCCGTGGCTCTTTGTGTATTCTCGCAGGGAATCTTCAGCATCCTGGAGTGAGGGGTAGAGCATTGAAAGATTGAGATCCATGCCAGAAGGCTGAAGAGGTTGGACGAGCAATGATGAACTGAGCTGATGTAGGTGTTGAGAGGTTTTCAAAAAAGTAGCTTCCAGACCAGGTTGAATCCTTCCTTAAATTCAAATATACATACAGGTTGTTAGGGGTATCTTAAGGCCTGCTAAGTGGGGGGGGAGGTACGGTTACTAAGGGGGGGGAGGTGCGGATACCGCAATCCTAATTGAGTAATCTGTTTGGTTCCTTTCCTTGTCACTTGCTGAGGATTGATCTGAATTCCTTATCAACTTTTACTTTCGACTTACGCCTACGACTTCAATCTCATCAAACGAGCTCATCTCAATCAATCAGAAACCTTCAAAGTGCTTACCTCGAGCGACAAAGATAGTTTAGTTTTCTTTCTAACATTATTGAATGTGGTGGATTACGATTCTTAAAGTGATATGGATCGAAATCCAACTGAATTGATAGAGCCATATGGTCAGTCACTTTCTCTCTTATTTTCCCTTCTTATCAATATCAAGCACTGATCATTCTGAATACATTTTCTTATGTAGACTTTTTACTCAAATTCATTGGTTAGTTTGATCACCTTCCTTATCTCTTATCTGCAAAACCATCTTATTGACTTTACTTTTCAATCATATATCAGTCATAGGCGAATCAGGTACCGGGAAATCTTCATTACTTTATCATTTCTTAAGATCTCAACCTCGTCATCCATCTCCTCATACAATAGGAGTCGAATTTTCTTCTACGATCTTATCATTACCTTCAGCTTCTTCTTCATCATCTTCTTCAAGTTCACATCCTACTTGTCGTATGAAACTGCAACTTTGGGATACAGCTGGTCAAGAAAGGTTTAGAAGTGTCACTCGTAATTATTATCGTGGTGCGGCTGGTGCGATTTTAGTTTACGATATTTCTGAGTTAGTACTACCTTTGAATCATCTTCAATTTCACACAAAGCTTGATTCAATCAACTTTTGAATTCAAATCTGATTCGATCATTCTCTTCATCTTTGCTATAAACAAAATCATAGTCGATCAACATTTTCAAGTTTATCATCTTGGTTAACAGACGCAAGAGCCTTAGCATCACCACATTTAGTAGTAGTCTTAGTAGGAAACAAAGTAGATTTAGAAGAAGAGAATCGACAAGTAGGAGAATTAGAAGCATCAGATTGGGCTAAATCACATGACTGTTTATTTTTAGAAACTTCTTCTTTAACAGGCGAATCGGTTTCATCTCCTTTTTTATTACTTACTAGATCTATTCTTTTGTCAATTGAATCTGGTAGGATTGATCCTGATCGGAATGGTTCAGGTATTAGTTATGGTGAAAGAGCTTTGAAGAGAGTTTCTTCTTGGGGTGCAGGGTCGGGTGACGGGTTTGAACTTTCTGGTGGGAATGGAATCGGGTTTAGTGGAAAGAAAGTTTTAAGAATGGTTGGATTAAAAGGAAAATGTTGTTAAGATCCTTTGATTTTCTGATCATCGTCTCTTTCAATTCTCTTTTCGAGTTTCTATTCTTGTTGGTTTTGGTTTGATTTTGGATAAGGGTTTTTTTTTCTTTGGTCATGATGAAGTTTACAAATTATCTGCATGGTGGTTTTAATTCCTCTTCTTCTTTTTCATCTTCTTTTCAAGCTCATGAATGAATTTCTTTCAATTAATTGTTGTTATGTGTGTATAATAATACATTTTCATTATATCAATATCCAAACTCACTTTCAGTTATATCTTTTTTTTCAATATCATCAAGCATTGTTTTTTGCAAAAGATTTAAAAGCTCTTACAAGTTATTAAACATAATTTATTTACACATCTCTTGCCAACCAGTGATTGGGGAACCAGAGTGATAGTTGATGTGAGTAACAAACTGGATGATATAATCAGTAAAGTGCGTCCAATAATCAATTTAGGTTTGAGCTCACAACACAATATTATTCCCTGTGAGTTCTTTGATTCCCAAACATGTTGTTCACACAAATATGTACCAGCCAGATTGTGTTGGTGGGACTATCCAATGTATCCTTGGATGATCACTGCATGAAATGAAGAGCAAGGGGCTGACCAAAGGATTGTTATGACTCATCACAATTACTGTATTTGACTACCTTTACCTTGAATACTGGACTCTAAGCCTTTCCAAGGAGATCATGATGGTAATGAAGTACCCTTACTCATGGTCATACAAGTCAACTTTGAATGCTATCTGTTTATCAAAGAGTTCAGAAATTGTCCATTTACACCTCTGTGCAAAAAAGAAGATTCTTGATTCAAAATCAACAGCTTGATCTCACTGTGAAATTGATTGATAAGCTTGGAATGGAGACAATGCCTAAGTATGCCTAGGGGATGCTCAAGGTGGAAAAACAGCATCTCTTTATGAAGAGCTTTTACCAAGGAGCCTGCAACTTAGATACAACAGTCACCAGATGCCTTATCTCACCAATCACAATCCTCGGAAGATCCCTACAGGAAGCCCTAACTTTGATGTATGTTAATATATTACATGTCCAATATAGCACTCCCTCTGATTGTAAAAGACATACCACAATGAAATCATATTCTGGAAATTGTACTTGAAATCCAGTTTTATCAAACAAGTCATCTAAAATGAATCAGTTATATGTTGGATATTGAGAAAGAATGAAATAGTTGAAAATTTGAGTTGTTAACTGGATTTAACACAGCAAGATCTTTTGTTTTTCAGTGGTCAATTTTGAAATGTAATCTTTCCTAAAGGAGGTAAAAAATCATCATTTTTTCTGCATGTCCAACATATAATGTTGTAAGTAAATTTTGGAAAGTTGTAGTTTGCAAAACAAATTCCCCATTCATCCCTAATATAGTTTTTCTTTGAATGATTGTCATCTAGACAATGGAATTTGTAAAGACTTCACAATCCAAACAATATGGTTTTCCACCTATGTCAGTCATGGAATTCTGTTATGGTATTCACACATCTTGCAAGTAAAAGAAGCCTGATAAACCATCCAGATATCAAGTAACACTTTTCACTGGATTCCTTCATCAAGATTCACAGAAAGCATAGTATGTAGAGTGTTGGAACCAATTCAAATCTTTGTAAGACAAGAAACTCAAATAGGTAATACAAAAGAGAAACAGTCTTGTTACAAATGGGAAAAAAGGTCACTTTTGAAGTCCCTGGTGTTATAAGATTTAGTGTGATGTAAATTCATGCAGAAGTCTCCAGGACTTGTTCAATATTTGTGTGCTTGGTTTCCATGTACTTCATTACCTTTGGCCTTTTTGTTGTTCAAGTTGGATATGTGGTTGGCATGAGAAGTGTCAGAAGAGGCAAGCTAATGGTGGCCCAGTGACTGTACCAGTGGCAAGTAGTGTAGTGTAGCGAAGCACTTCTATGCTACCAATTACAAATTGTTTTAGCAGAAAGGGAGCTGTAGTACCCCCAAAACCCAACCCCTAAAATAAGAATCAAAACAGTATCATATAAGTGCAGATTTGTTTTGTAACTTCACATCACTTCTATACATTAAATTTCTTTGCAATCTCAGTCTGGTTTTGTTTTTTAAGGTTGGTCTATGCCATTTAATCTATCTCTTTGATTTGGACTTGCAGAGTAGCAGAGGTCCACAATTTCTTGCTGTGCTATCACAGGATGTATCAAAATTTGATTTTTGGATCACTCTTTTACAAGCTTCAATTTCCTATATGTACCATCTGTTGATCTCTTGATTTCTTTATAAAATGACATATTTCTCAAGAATTATGCCAAGCTATTTGACAGGACCACATGGATTGTACTCAAAGTTTTTAAGTCCAAAGTGAGGAAGCAGAAGCTTGAAAGAAGGTTTCTGGAAAATTTTCTTCCAGGAAAACTTTGTTTTGTCACTTGGCATTCTACCACAGTGTTTGTTTCCAGCCTCACAGCTGACCCATTTCTTACACTTCACACCTTTATACACTTTGAGACCACAACAGTTGTGAAATCAAGCATTGATAATATTGCATGTAGAGATTCTTGTGGTTGTGGCACCCAAACAACAAAACTCAATAGCAATTAAAATGTCTACAAGATTCATGATCTGGCCCAATATCATTTAAAGACCTGTGTTGGATTAGAGTCTTACAAAATTCAGTTTTAAAATAAATTCCATACTATTACAATACTACCTTGATGTTGAGAAGAGAAAAACCAATATTGTGAATATGGTGGTATTGAACTATTGGAATACTTGTCCGTTGAAGAATGAAAGTATAGTTCTATCAAGAACTTGAAGATTTACTGAATTTGACACATTCTCTTGTTATAGCATCTATACCGTGAAGGCATTTCACTTCAAGGAGATCATCTAATAGTTTAGGATCCGAGTGTTTTCTTTGCCTATTTCGATATTCCTTAAATTCATTTTGCCTTCTCAAATAATCAGTGATAATGTCGCGTTCTTGTAGTTGTGTTGAAGATCCGGAAATTTCGGAATTTGTAACACGTTGATATTGTTGGTATGGAATGGCCAATATGTTGAATGAAATTGTTGAGATAACAAAGGAAGTGATGACAAACAAATTGAGTCTGGGGGCCATGATCTGACTCATAAAAATGGAAATTGGAATACCAAAACTCAAATGATCGGTGAATAATGAAGAACTGTTATACGGAAGAACATTCCGATGGACTCATGGGGAGTGTCTAAAACTTCAGATGCAATGTGCGGTTGTTGAAAGCCGGAGTGAAGATAAATGACAGGATTGTGAGCGCCTGGATACTAAGAATCAGATGGGAAAGGATGGGACGTATACCACGGAAGACAATGGAGAGTGTTATGAGACAAAGCAATTCAGTGTCATCATCTTGAAACATGAGGGGCCAATAAAGTCTACAAGAAAGGTGTTTATTTTTGGATCTGACTCACACTTGAATAAGAGGATGGTATAGATCGGCGAAACCACGCATGGTCTTGACTTACCAAAACACGAGTATCCATTGACTTAAGTTATAAGTAGCCAGGAATCTGGAGTGAGAACTACTCACCTCGATGAGCCGATTCATCCAGTCAAGCGGGTGTGGTCACAGCGAGTGAGCAGTAACCCGGTCGAGCACAAAGATGCGACAAACTCCTGTTGTTTGGATGACCTCGGTCTCCAAGACTTGCATTGATTATTCCTCAAATATACTCATGAGATTGTGATACGCACGAATCTGCCCGTCGCAACGCGTTGGACAGAAGGCGATGACATCTGACATCTCATCCCTGGTACAAGAAATAGCACACATTCAAGTTATCCTGTCATTCTTTCATTGCAAGAGGATCAGTCTTACAAGGGTCAAATACAACTCAGGCATAAGCTTCAAATTTGATGGTTGCTGGGGGGTTTGCAGCCCCCTTCGGGAGAGACTGGTTTTGAAATGTTGTTGATTCATCTGCTTGTAACTAGTTCTGCGTTGAGAATTTGATTCATTTGTTTATACCTAGTTCTCCGTTGAGAATTGGATAAATGAGCAGATGATTGAAAATTAGGAAATTGGAATCCAATTCTTCAAAACATCCTTTGATTGGGATTCCACAATCTTTATTCTCGTAAAAGATTGAAAAGATTGGAGTTTGATCAATCACTGAATGTAATCTTTCCTTTTTGGTCTGTAGTTCAAAGTTTTGTCTCTCATACCACTGTTTCTGTTCAATTCGGTTCAAGATTGGTTTCCTGAGATCTGTGATTCGGAATCGAGAGTCGGATAGCTCTTATTTTGAATTTGTTCATTTGTTGGGATTTGCTTGCGAAAATGCATAGATTCTATTGTGATGGATGAGTAATTGTTTGTGAAGAAATCTTCATCATACATTTTGATCATCAATAGATCACGCGTGCTTTCAATTCCCATCCGATTACACCTTGTTTTATTTGATTCGAAAATTGATGATGATGTTGATGATGATGAGAAGTTGAAGAAGGTAACCAAGACGGTCTAGATCGATGTAATTGACCAGCAAGATGATGAGCAAGAGCGTTCGAATGACAATAAATGATTTGATGACGAGTGATTGAGGGAGTTTTAGATTGAATGGGATTTATTGAACCAGGCCAAGGAAATGAGTAACAAGGTTGAGGATTAATGATTGAGTGACCAAAATGAGACAAAGATTGGATGACATGTTGAGGTGAAAGCTTGCTCGGGATACCATCTAATAAAACAGCTTTACCTGAAAAAGGATTAGGTGCGTTTAAGATAGGATAAAGTGATTTTAATGCATAATAAGTCGACGTTGATTTTGATGGATTTGTAAACTTTAGATTTGAAGTTGAATTAAAATTGGAAAACGTTGATATTAGATTTGAATGAGTCGGCAAAGTTTCAATCGAGATGGTGGAGTTTATTCTGAAGAAAATTAAACAATTGATCGAACTCCAATTCTTAGGCTCCAAGATCGGAAACACTGAAGAAACCAAAAAAGACACATAATCAAAGTCAGCTATAATCATGAATGGATACCAATCTACACAAAAGTATTTCAACGAAAAGTGATTTACCATCAATGAAATCGTTCTGATTTGAAAGTTTTGATTTTAAACTGATTGGAATAGTAGTGATCGGTAAAGAACAAACCGATGTGATGGCTAATTGTTTAGCATGATTAAAATAATAAATACTCATATTATAACTTTCTCAAAGTTGTGGTATAAGAATTGGTCTTTATCGGATGTCTTGCCTGATAGTGATACTTGAATCACTGAACTTCATTGAAAAGTATCAGCTAAACTTCCAGAGTCACCTCCGACCCTGCGCCTGATTTATGTATGACATCAAGATCGTGAATTAATCTTCGCTGTGGCTATGCAGTTCAAATTATCTAGGTCCTATACCTTGATTTGGCAATCGTGACCGGAAAGGCGGAGGAAACGAAGGATAGGAAAGAAACGATAAGATACGATTGATGGTCATCAGGTTCCAACCTGTTCAAACTCAATCCTTCCGAGTCGAGTGAACCTAGGTCAGATAACCCAGGGCCTGTAACGCATGCCTGACCTCTGTGACATCCTGGCACATCAATTTCGGGGACTGGGATATTTTGGTTCTGTCACACAGTCACTGTGGTCAAGCTCAAGCTACAATTCAACGCTTGATGTTGAGAAGAACTTGAAAAATGAATACACCATATAGGAATGGAAGTGTGGCCCACTCATGCCTAGAGAGTCCTTAAGAGGAATGAATAGCACTTTATCAGTGAAAGGCTTCCACCAAAGGGCCTGCAGGCGAAGTAAGGCCAATGCCCAAAGTCACCCATTTGAACATAGACATAGAAATGTTTGAAGAGTCCAGCAAAAACTTTCACTCTGATCTACCATTTTACTTGTCCAGACTTTCAGACCGTACTCTGAGGCGTAGAGTCTGGATTTTGTAACCACCTGGGGGCGTACTACTACCACCGCTGTAACTCTGAGCTCGAGAAATCAGAAACTGGACTCCACGGGCAGCTTTCAACGGATTTACTGGTTGACTATCAAGATTTAGATTTTCACCCACAGACAAGATCTAGCAGTCATCTTTTCTTGTACCTCAAATGTAGTGGGGTCTGATCCAGAATTTTCATTCTTGAGTAAAGATGTTTATATGGACCATCCAACAAAAGATTTATCTAATATGGACAGTCGTTAAATCAAACATTGACATCAAGCTTGAGATTTCTGTGGTTGTGGTAACTGAGCATCAGAATTGGCGTTTCATGATCCACATGTCGGATTTGACTGTCGCCAATTTCAATTTTGAATTTGAAAGATTAAGCAATATTGTCCATAGCATTTAGTTGTACATACAAGCAGGATGGATTTTACATCAGAATAAATTGATGTATATACAACATATGTGTGCTTTGTTTACCAAAACTACCTTAGAGTATTGATTTTTACAGCGTTAAATTCTATCACAGTAGAATTGTCCTCATCAAAGGTATGGGTGATAATTGATAAGCTTTTTTTACCTGTTGAGATACTTTTATTTTGAAGAATTGAAATCAGGTGGTATCAGATCTTGAAGAATTACTGGATTTTATAGGCATCTTCCAGTTGTGGGATCTATACCGCGAACACATTCTGTTCGAAGATCGTCCTCCAGTACTTTGGTATCTCTTTGGTTATTTTCCTTCTCTCCAGATTTGTTGATTTCCCGATCCGTGCGTAGATCTTCCCTCTCTTGAGATGTATTGATTTCACGATTCCTTGCGAGGGTCTGTTTTACGAAGTCGGAAGTCAGATAGGCGGTTGCAATGACTGCGCGTTTTTGGAGTTGGGTTGAAGATTCGGAAGTTGCAGAATATGTACCGAGTTGAGACTTATGTGGATATGGAAGAGCTAATACATTGGAGGAGAAGTTTATGAAGAATACGCAAGTAACCAAAAACAAGTCGAGTTTCCCTGAAGCTCTGATATGCATGAAAAGTAATTGGAATTGAAGTTAAAATATAAAAATCTGATGTTCACCAACTCATAAAGAAAGTCGGTATGGAATATTATTCCAATAGACTGGTGGAGAAATGATTAAAGTTTCTCAAAATTCGGATCCAATGTGCGGTGAATTCAAGCTGGCTTGAAGGAAAACGGTGAGATCATACGGTATTATGAACCATAATTTGTGCAATGATGATATTCGTGGGACGGAAAACAACGGGTAATGTTCTGAACCAGGTATACTAGGTGCAATTATCCTGCAACAAACCAAAAAATATTCAAAACTGTGAAATGAACAAGAAATGCTTGTTGAAACATGATATCAAGGGATCAAAACTATCGTTGTGACGTCTACAAGAAAGCTGTGTTTATTACTTGGGTGAAGGATTTCTCCAGCTCACACTTGTAGTAAAGAAGGGTTTTTGAAAGTATGAGATCGGCAAAACACACATCAAGCCTTGGACCACCCAAGTCTGAATATTTGGGAGTAAGAACAGCTGCCCTCGACCGGCCGATTGAATTACAGCATGCGTGGTGGACGCGAGTGGAAAGTTACTCGTTCGAGCACAATCCTGCTATTTGGATATCCTCGGTCTCCAACTCTCGCATTGACAACTCTTGTGCGTTGGAACGTGTTTTAAATTAGGGCAATAGGTAAGTGGCTTAGTGGTGGTTGTTGAAACCAGAAAGTCTCTCGGGTTTTTGATCCTTCATTCATCTTTTGAAGAAATTGTGACGTATGGTAAAGAGCGAGTTGTAATGGTTTTCAAGAGTCGTCTCACGGTTTTTTACAAATTTTACTTTCCTCATTACTCTTTGTCTTTTATCGAGTTCATCCATCTCATTGAGAGCACCCACTATGGTTGCTAACTTAAGTAAGTACGTCGAACCGCGCGCGTCCCCCGGAGCTTGCGGAGGAGGGACTTACGACTTATACAGATCTTTTGGTGTGGTACCCTTTTCGAAATTTGTTTTTTTTGGCCGTTTTGAACGGCATCTACGCTACTCAGCTCACCGTCAGACAATCCACATTTCTGAATCAGCCAAGTTGCTCCGCTATATCTTGTACACATTTCCATCTCAAATCCAGATGTGTTCATTTATATTGATGGTCTTTAGGCAAGAACGGAAGACTGTAACATCAATCTTGGTCAATCAAACAACTGCGCTGACGGTTGAAGCTATCTCTCTAGTCCGAAACCTTTTAGACAAGAGAGAGAGAGCACAGAGAGCACGCAGAGAGAGAGACAGACAGAACAGAGAGAGAGAGAGCACAGAGAGACAAAAAAATAAGCAATCTCAGAGTGAAAGTCTTCGATCATTCAAATATTCAGTGCAAGAAAATCAATCGTGAGGCATGTCGGCAACGGAGACAAGAAAAAGCACGCTTCGAAGCTCGGATAAGGATCACAAGATGTCCAGCGACATTCGACAACCGATCGAGATCCTCGCGGCGCCTGCAACTTCAGTATCTAAGCAGACCCGAGCAAAAGTGATACTTCCTTCCGAGATCACGGCTCTCACAGACGATGATCTGTACAAATTGATCAAGGAGACTCATTACAAGCGATACAACTGTGAAGCTAAAAAATTACAAATCGAAGCCGTCATTGCGTTAGTCAGGGGAAGCGACACGTTCTTATTGGCTGGAACGGGCTATGGAAAGACACGTATTGCTGAAATGTTTCTTGCTCTTTTTCCAAAAGAGTTGAAGGCTACTGTGCTTGTGATCAATCCACTCGACGCGCTGGGGGACAATCAGGTCACTCCAATACATTACTTCTTTAAATTTAAAGCTAAGCTGATATGATATTTTGCTTGCTCCGTAGGTTGCCGAGAAAAATAAATGGAACATCAAAGCAGTAAATGTGACAAAGGATACATTTACAGAAGCTGTTAAGTTAGATATTATAAACGGAGTTTATACAGTAGTCTATGTGGTGAGCAAGTCCGTTTGAAGGATGGATTTTGAAACGAACAAAAGCGGGAGCTGATATAAGGACTTTCATTGTGGAAAAAGAGCCCGGAAATCTTCTTGAACAACAAGCTCTTCGAAAATATTTACTTCAGTGGATGGTTTCAGGATCGCTTGGTGCTCAAAGTGATTGATGAGGCACATATGATCTACTGGTGGGGAATGGTACAAAGTAGACAAGCTAAGCACTGTATTGCTTTCATGCGTCAACAGGATGGTGGTCAGTTTTGGCCATCATATGGGGACCTTTGTATTCGATTTCTAGCAACAAACAGAATACCATTGCTATTGATGTCGGCGACTTGTGCGCCTGACCCCTTCTCTGCAATCCTCAATAACTTGAGTATCCGAGAATGCGATATCAAGATTTTAAGAGGAGAACTCAGTCGCTCAAATATCCGAATCATCCGTATTCCAACCAAGCGATCAATCAAAATAGCACCAGCAGATCTTGCTAAACTGTATGCTAGAAAATCAGTTGTACCCGATAGCGAGCTTGTTAAATCACTTATCTACTCAGGTTCACGAAATGCAACCATTGAGGTTATGAAAATTATAAGCGAAGCACAAGGAACACCAAAAGGACATATGGATCCAAATAGTACATTGGTCCGCAGATACCATTCCTGTACTGGAAAGAAACAAAAGCTACGAGAAGTTGAAGCCTACTCGAATGATGAATTTCCTATAATGTCATGTACTAACGCTCTTGGACTCGGTCAAGATTGGCCAACAGTGATGGAGGTAGTAGTTATGGGTCGTATGGGCCTTCCAGAGCTTGCTCAATTGTTTGGAAGATGTGGCAGAGGTTCTAGTCCTGGACTTGTAATTCATTTTCTTGAAGAGAATCGACCGAAGGGGTTAAATAGGGTAGAGCAGGTTGATGATCGTGGTGTAATGACAGATGACAATCTAATGGATACCTATTCATTCACACCAATATGTCTGCGTGTCGCTCTTTCACTTGGAAATACGTGAGCCATCCCTCTGTTTTTCAAACAATATGGATAAAAGCTTTGAAACTAACTGGTTGAATTGAAAGGATTGGGGTGGTACCTTGTAGAAAGGATGATCCACGTGTCCTAGAAGAACAGGATCAAGAAAGAAATGCCGGGTTTCCTCAATGCCAATGTTCTAACTGTGACCCAGAGGGCTCTCATATCCTACGTCACAATCTACCTAGAATCACAAAATCAAATTACGCACAGGCCATGAACGATGTATATAGTGTAGAAGGATTTTTGAACGCACTTGAGATTGATGAAGAAGTACAGAAAACCGATCTTAATAATAACAATAATAACAAGAAGGCTTCTAAGAAGCGAAATGGGCCTTTGGACCCAGTGTTGGAGGAGCTGGCGGATGAATTGGTTTATGAATTTGAACTGCATTACAAAGAAATATTTGGTGATGATGGGTACTGTGAAAGTACAGACTATTTTGATCTTGATTGCGCAAAAGATATAGTTAGTCATCTGGAGAAAATGACATCGGAAAAAGAAATTAAGGTTGCAATGGGAGGTGACATGTTAAAATGAGGTGTAAGTATTGTATTTGGATACATACAAGAGTGGAAAGGCCGCGATACAGGTCTTGATTATGCACACAAACGAGCGAAGGTGATAGAAAGAGAGAAACAAAACGAAGAGAAGCGGACTGTATCAAAAGGTTTAAAACAAGTAGATCGGAATTGTGCGGGACAGCCTCAAGTAGCTAAACAAAAAAGAACAAGACGGACAGCAGCACAAGTCAAAGCTGATGATGAACAAGCAAGACTGTGAGCTGAATATAATAAACGATGTCTTCATTGGCTTTCGGTGGAAAAAGTACCCATTGATGAAATAGATGCCAAGGAGTCAGCTTATCAAAAGTAAGTCCTCCTCCTCGCCTACCCATCTCACAAACTCATCATCAAGATCTCCAAACTCATCTTCCTGTTCACCATCTTCATCTATTTGATCTTCACTATTTTCTTGGCAGTAGTTCGAAGAGAGTGGCCAGTGAAAGCGTTCCAATCGATGGTGATCAAAATCATCCTGTAGTTTCATATATTCCCAAAAGATTCACATCCGTAATTGCACTGCTTGGAATGATTGATTTGGGTCGAAATTTATTGATTGACTCGCTTCTTGCCATTTTCAAGAAACGCATAATCAAAGCAGGTGTTGATCGATTTTTGTGTGATTGTCGCACAAGGTTTCGCCCAGCTCTTCCTTTCATTTTTTCAACCAAATATGCAAGCTGAGCATATGTATGTAGTTAGTTTTGATTTTAAACAATTTTATTTCCTTCAAAAAAACCTACCAGCCCGACTGTGAGAGAAAATGATTCCTGCAATCGCTTGATGTCCGTTCCAGGCCCATAGTATCATTAGTACATAGATCAGTTCAAGAGGTTGAAAACGAGGTAGATAATCTACTGACTGCGTGATTGTAGAAGTACTTCAGCCAGAAGTTCTTCACCTCGAGGAAGAAATCCTTTGCCACAAAGTGACCTGCTCGACCCGTTGGAGAAATCAAAAGGGAATGCAGAATGATACGTGACAGCTGCTTGGGAAGTACAATGGTGAGAAGCCGGATGAGTCGAGGAAGGTACTTCGAATAGTGTGTCAGTACCTTTAAACCCTGAGCCATTATACTCCACTGCTGCCACACAATCATCAGCCGTCCTATGTCACCATCAGACATGGCTTGGTTTGCTTCAACAATAGTTGCAAAGTCACAAATACGGAGGAGTAATTGAAGGGCTTTTTGGTCCTTGTTCCGACGTGCCTCACGAAGGACTTTTCCGGAGAAGTAAGTTGCAAAGACGTTGTTGACAGTCGTCTCGAATTCCTCAAGAGTAAGAACAAGTGGGTTTTCAACTGTAGCTACGGGGACAGCAAGAACATCACTTCATCGAAAATGGAAGATCAGCCATAAAGTAAATGGATGGCGAATTGAATCTATTTGATGGAAAATATGCAGAGTGAAGTTCTCAACGCAGGGAACAAGATCCATATTTTTATTCATTTTTTGCTCTCCTCCTGGCCTCTCAATATTTTTGTGTATCAATAATTTAATTTTCTGCCCAGAAAATATTATCTTTCTTGTAGTGAGACTCTGTGAAGCGGGAGACTGTGATGCAATGATAACTTTTGCCTGACAATATGTAGAAAAACAAATCTGCTATCAGTATTGTGTTGGCTACTCAGAATGTATCAACACACACCTTTTTCAGCACCCATTCCCTCCATAATGATTGACAATCGTGTTTTTGATTAACCAACAGATTGATTTTGTCTAATACATGCTCGGTGGTCTTCCATCCCCTCTTTGCTGAGCCCCATTGCTTTTTCCGATTTATAATGGTTTCATCTGTTGACCGCAGGTAATCTAGAATGAAAGTTTTTGTGTCGGTCTTTTGCTGATTTATATATTGACATATCCTTTCAACTCTTCCTAATTTGATCTCAGGTTCTTTGGAAGTCGATGACACATCAATTCCAAGAGACGGATCCAAGGTAAAGTTGTCGAGATGACCTTCATCAGAACCGTCCGACTCCATCTCCATCCGATATTACAGTTAATAGCAAGGAGGTATCGAAGAAGTGTTGAAGTATGGGTTGATAGAGAGTTCAAGGAGGTTGAATCACCACCGGATGGGTTGGTACCACCAGATGGGTTAGTACAGAGGAAGATTTAACTCGAAAGAATCGAGTCTATGTAAATCACCTGTATTCGCAGCAAGTTCAATAATCAAAATTTGAAATCACGAAACAAGAGCTCCTTTACAATCTTGAGCTCTAAAGCCGTTATGAGGAATCTGAGTAGGCCAAAAGATGAGGTAGAGAAAGATCCACAATTGTCTCGGGTCAATTATAATCTTTGCATTGTGTACAATCGCGGAATGGGAGGAGGGCATTAGTCCCAGCCAAACTACAAAGGGTATCACACGAGAACTCGTGTATAAGGCGCAAGCCCCCCCTCCGCAGGCTCCGGAGGTTGGGGGGGCTTGTGTTAGAGCACCCACTATGGTAAGGGTGATTTATCGTAAAATTTGCGTTGCTGAAGCGCGAAATTTGATCATGCGTTATTTACCAAAGTCGGCAACCGCATGAAATCCACTATGGGATGATCTACGGTCTGCTTTACCAACGATAAATCACTGTGAATCAATCAGATCCACAGTGGTATGATCTTGAAATGAGATATCTCATTTCTCATAACCTTCATCCAAGAATTATCCACCAAATGCCCGCTACAAGTTGAAAAAACAAATCGATTGTCTTTTGAAGTCTTCAAACAACGATGATGAGCAGCAGGACTTGCCTCTCCAATGATCTCCCACCACCACCACCACCACCCCACACTTGCTTCCGAATCTAAATACTGTCATGCTGTACCTCGAAAACACACTCATTCCGAGAAATTCCAATGCTCATCAAGAGCTTCAGCGCGATCTCACGATGGACCTCTGGCTGAAGGAAGCAGGTCAATGAGAGTCATTCTTTTGAAACTGCCTCATGTGATACTAATATTACTTTTGTTAAACTGATTTAAAGATATATACATAACATTTTATTGCTCGATGATTATCTGAGATCTGTATCTACTGATTTAAATATATGTATATATGGTTTTTTGCTTGATGATCGTTTCAGATGTGTATCCACATGACTGAGATTATGAAAAACAAACTAAGTCCAATTTAAATATACATTCATACAATTGTTTTGCTTGGTGATGAAGATCTGTTGACTGAGATGATGAGATAGAAACTAAGATTGGACTGTTGATATCTCTTTGCTACTTCCTTTGTTTAGGAGTGTGATGTTTCCAAAATGTGATGTCTTGAGGTCGACTCTTGAGGATGAGTTTTGAAGTTGAGGTTTTGAGGTTTGAACATTGAGGTGTTGAGGTTTGAAGTTTGAACGATGAGTTTTGATGTTTGATGTTTTGAAAAATGCAGTTGGTGACCGATTATCCTACGATAAATCAAGTCGTAGGCTTGCGTAGATCTGAAGACAAAAAGTGCAAGACTTGATGCAGCCGTCCGGGCTGCAGGTCTAAAACAGGTCCATAGTGGACCTGTCGGTATTTTAGCGTTACGGTAACGCTAAATCACGTCGTTAACGCAACCATAGTGGGTGCTCTTAAGCTAGCTATGGTTGCGGTAACGAGGTGATTATCGTAGCTTTACCGCTAAGTTACACACAGGTCCACTATGGGCCTGTTTTACACTTGCGGTCCCTACGACTGCGTCAAATTTTGCGTCGCTCTTGTTCAAATCTACGAAAGCTTAAACCCTGATTTATCATAGGAACCAGGTAAAGCAGACAGTAAATCATCCGATAGTGGATTTCATGCGGTTACCATCTTTGGTAAAACATCCATGATTAAATTTTGCGCTCAGGACCGCAAAATTTACGATAGATCTAAGAGCACCCACTATCATGAGGGTGGTTTATCTTAGGCCCTGTTTGGTTGCGATTATCTTACTGTGGTATTTGGAGAATCACAGTAAAATAATCGCCAATTAAATTTGGGCGTTTGGTAGCCCAAGGTTAGAGATTATCGTACCACATTATTTGGTCAATAATCTCACAATCTCAAGGTAAAAGTACAAACTCCTTTTTGGCAATTATTTCTGATGACCTCCGATTATTTCTGTATGTGAGAAGGGGACTTGTCCAATTTCAACCTCTTCCCATACATTGTGATTACAATCCAGGAAATCATTTTATCAACATCATCACCTCATTTATCTTGTTACTTCATCGATCACTCCACCTGGTCAATCATCAAAATCATCACTTTTTGTTATCATCGCTTCAACATTATCATTGTGTCTTCAAAATCATGGTTTGTTAATCTCAAGTTAATGAAATCATCATCTGTTAATATCTTCACTCTTTTTAACCCAGCAAGTAATGGGAGTGAAACTTGAATAATGCAAATAATGAGAATAATGAGAATGATGAGGATAACAAGATTGATGAGACAGATGAAAACATTGTGGATCAAGCTCGATTCAACAATGATGAAGTAGAAATAAAATGTAATTATATACATGAAACTTTCGATCTGATGACCTGTTTTGAAGAAGGTTCAGATAGATAAATTTAGGGACTAGACGAGATTTTGACGAACCTGATTGATGAAGAATCAATAATGAGAATTTTAAATCTTTAGAGTTGAATAAAAAAATAGTCGTCACAAGTTCTGTACTTTGGCTTTGGTTGTGAGTTGCCAAACGATGATTCCTAAAAACCACTGTTTATTTTTGTACTGCGATTAAATTGTGAGTTGGAAATTTTCCTGCATTATTTGCTCATTTCCTGTGGTACACTTTTACTGTAGTATGCCCAAATCAATCGCAACCAAACGGGGCCTTAGATTTTGCGGTCCTGAGCGCGAAATTTAATCATGGGTGTTTTACCAAAGATGGTAACAGCATGAAATCCACTATGGATTGACGTAACACATGATTTACCAATGATAAATCACTGTGAATCAACCTGATCCACAGTGGTATGATTTTGAAATGAAATAACTTGTTTCTCATAAATTTCATCCAACAAAATATCCATCAAATGCCTGCTCTGAGTTCCTTGAAAAGGGATATCAATGGTCTTTTGGAGTCTTCCAAAGACAATGAGGAACAACAACTAGAGTGACCAACTGGTCTTTAACTTCTTGTTTGCTAAACCTCTCCTCCACCTCCTCAGACTCACATCGATTGAGACCACGCTCGACATGCTCAGAGGCTATATGACGGCTATTTCACACATAATGCTAAATATGAAGTCATTTTTAAACGAAGATTCCTGTAGGTTCCAAATAAGTAAAGAACTCTGTTTTAAAATAGTCAAATCTACAATTACATGATTGATTTTGAATTGTGAATCATTTGGAACGGATGATTTCAATCCAGATGAATTCTTATTATCAAAACAACATACTTCTTTGATTGAGAACCTATTTAAATGATTAGTCTGAATTAGTTGGATTGATTAATGAAGATTTTGAAGATTTGACTCATTTAGGAATGGTTTTGAGAGGACCGATTGAAAAGTATATGATTCAAATTAAAACACCAATTAAAGATTGTAAAGAACACTCAAAGTTGAGTTTTGATGTTTGAGGTTTAAGTTTTGAAGTTGAAGTTGATTTTGAGGTTGAGGTTGAGGTTTTGAATAATGCAGTTGTTGACTGATTGGATGCATCAAGTACTACAATAGATCAAGTCATAGGCTTGCGTAGATTTGAACAAGCGGGCTGCAAGACTTGATGCAGTCGTACCGACCGCAGGTCTAAAACAGGCCCATAGTGGACCTGTGTGTATTTTAGCGGTAAAGTTACGCTAAATCATCTAGTTACCGCACCCATAGTGGGTGCTCTAAGGACCAGGCGCAGGTTTTGCGCTTCGTTACTATCCTGAGTGGATTTTGACTTTGCGATCAGCAGGAAAGGTAAACTATAGAGGGAGTGACATCCTTGTGGATGTCACTCCCTTATATATCTAATGCCATGCCCAATTATTGAGATGTCTCGCCCTTGGACACCTCGGCCTGGGACTGGTCATACCAAACCCGATTGCTAGGACTCTCCCCTCTACCTCTCCTCCTCATCACAAACTCGACTACATGCAAGCCAACCATACCCAAAAACAAGCAAACCACTCACCACTAAAAGCTTGATAGTAATAAATTATGTATGAGGGTTAATTGCAGGAAAGATAAATGGCCCAAGAGACCACACATGTATCCTTGCCGTTCATTCGTATACCACATCTGTCACAGATATCTGCTTTAATGGAATTCTGCTTTCACAGATATCTGAAGTCCAATCCCATATCTATCATCTGTGTAATCTGGTTGAAATCTCATCTTAGCACGGAAGATGGGCATTTTGGAACAGTCCAAAACATCAAATAGACTGGTTTTCTCACCGCGGAACGGCAGGATGATTGCAAAACATCAGAAATAGTGATTGCCAAAAAGGAATAGAAAAGCCGCTTCTTATTCCTTCACTAATAAATGATCAGGCTTGCTGCAAAAGCAAAGGGCTGCGTTGACCCGCATCATCAGCTGGGTAGATGACGTCAAGCCTCACAGAAACTATGTGACGCTTGACAATGTTTGTTGAAAATCAGGCTGTGCACAACATATCAAAGCAATCAAGTGACCACTTTCATAATGAAAACATGAAAACTCTGGTAAAACGAGTACCATATCGCCTAATTAGTGATAACAAAGGCCAGGAATCTACGCCTGGTCTCTATTATCAACTTAAAAATTTTGAAACTTCTTATCAATCTTACTGCATCTGCATGAAAGCTTGTAAAAAAAGTTTTTCGTGCTCAGGCTCTTGGCATCCAATGGTTATGTTATATTCCATCAATCCACAATTTTCCCAAGAATGACAAGACTATACTCAACACAGACAAGATATTCAAATCCTGGGCTTGGGCAGCCCTCAAGAACCCCAGAAAGAAAGCTGGTGTCTCTCTAGTCATGCCAAAGCCCACGTATCAAATGGACATTGCTCAAAATGTAAATCTTTTATCATTCTCTTCATTGATATGATGTACTGATGTTCTTTCATTTTGTTTCAAACAATTTTTTTGTATATTTAGAATTCTGTTCTTCACAAGACTCTCCGTAGAATACCACGTGCTATCAACCATCCTGATGAAGACAATTGTTTAATGATGAGCTTGTCCAGGC
Source organism: Melampsora larici-populina 98AG31 (assembly GCF_000204055.1). NCBI lineage: Eukaryota > Fungi > Basidiomycota > Pucciniomycetes > Pucciniales > Melampsoraceae > Melampsora > Melampsora laricis-populina. Next base: position 128,148 of record NW_006768870.1, read on the forward strand.
TGATGTTCTCTGATAACTCAAGCTTACCATATGCTTTGTTTGGTTCCAGAACATGAGCAATGTTAGCGATGTTGATGATTTTGAGGTTCAATTAGCAAAATTGAACAAGGTCGGTAATGAAATTACTGACCTTGTTTCATTACTAATGATGTAGATGCCTTGGTCCATCAACACATACACATCTACCAGCTACCAAATGACAATGATTCCTACGTTTTGATGAGTTCTGAGAACCGAGAGAAGTGGGCAAGAGATTTGGTGAGTCTTATCATCATCCTTTCATCACAAATATTTTAAGCTAACCTTTTCTTTCTTTTGAGATTGATCCCACTGTTCATGGTGTCTCTTTAACCAGCCCACCATCTGGAATTCGAGATAGCAAGAGGGCCCTGAAGGTGAAAAGACGTCGAGTTGGTGTTTCTCACTGCCAGCATTAAAGAGGTTCCCAGATGGGAATATGGGTCCTAGTGATCACATTCCCATCCTGCTACTGTTACACAGTTCCACGAATATTTCCTGAGTAGCCATTGTGATATATGTAGTCAATATTTTGAGATGTGTGTCTCAATTTGAACAAAGTTACAGCATGTATTACACATGAACTTCTTATCTAGATGAGCAGATAACTGAGCGAACCTGTATGTAGCTGATAGCTAAGGATTTACTCAGATGTTTGCACATATGTAGTGTATGCTTTATGGCTCAGATGTGCAGTGCAAGATGATTTGATGCACCATTCTTCTCTCAATGATATTCCCAGCCTAGGTCATGTTCCGACCAGGGAACCTATTTAATGCTGGCAGTGTCTGGGACGTTTGAGACCCAGCAGATTGTGGCTCCAATTGTGGCTCCAGTGCTTTGTGGGTCAGCCTCAATGGCCAATTACCTCAAGTTTATTGAAATCGACAAAATGGATCACATCTCGGGGATTTTAACTTGCAAGAAGATCAAAGACTATCATAACTTTTTGGGTGGAATTACTAAGGAGTAATTGAAAGATTTAGGGTTTGAAATTGGTGAGATAAGAGACCTATTGGAAAATGTGATGAGATTTGATGAACATCTTTCAATGGATGCTCATTAGGTCTTTTATCCATATTCAATGACTTGACCATTTTCAGGTCTCCACAAGTTTTATAATGCTTTCTTTGTGATTCTCTTAAAATGTAGCAGAAGATTTTGTGATATTTTATTGCTGATACTCCTACAATAGAGCAAAAACTGTAATAACTTTTATCAGCAATACTCCTAAAATATAGCAAAAAATGTATCCAATCTCGTCTGCAATCCTCCTATCCTAAAATCAGACCTGTAGCCGCGGCAGAATTGGAAATGTGATTCTTTAGATTTTTATGTTGGTTATCTAGAATGGCATACAATTCATAAACAACACAAAGCAATCAAACCATTGATTTTAAAACAGTGAGTTGCTTTTGGAATGATCGAGGTGTTCAAAAGTCAGTTTTTGATCACCTCTAACTTGAGATTCCATCAGCTCGATTAATTGACTTGAAATCCCATCAGATTGATCAATTTCAACTTAAGGAGAAGGTATTTGTATTCTAGACACATGAACATTCAATTGTGAAACAAGGAATGAATTGACCGTTCATATTCTCTTTAGCATGATATATAACACATTCTGATCATAAATTCACCGTTTGCAAGATACAGGAAGAGAGATACACATTGAGAAAACAATAAGAATTGAGAAAGATGATTCTAATACTCTTCATACATGTCCTCAGGTAAGCAATACCCAGAAGCATTGTATTCTGCCATTAGAAGCTCAGGTGTGATGAACTCCAGAACAACATCTCTGATCGGCCAAGTCGCATCACTGCCCGACTTCTCCAATATCTCACTTCTCTTGAAGTGGGCTTTAATTACCAAGAAGCACATCTCAATAGGATTCAACTCGGGGGAATAGGCTGGTAAATATACTAATCTGACACCTTCAAAAGGAAAGGTATTGAAGTCAGTGTCATGATGTATTGATGATTGAGTAAACAAGCTTACCAGCAATTTCACAAAGTTCTGCAATACGACCCCCCTTATGAATTAGACAGTTGTACATGACCAAGATTGAATTTTGAGCTGGATAAGGGCTCATCAAGGGAAGCTGGATTGGTTATTTGTGGATTGGTAAATCGATACACTGAAACAATGATAAGAAAAGAAACTGACCAGCTGAAATTCCAAAAAGCTTTCAAATCAGCCTTGGTTGATGCTGCCTTCACGGACAGACATGGTGATCAACCCATGTAGTCCAATCGCAGGAAGCAACAAGTATTGTTTTGGGTTTGAACGCTTGACCCAGCGCGTGACACATTGACCCTTTGGCAACCGTCCATTGACTCTCATCAAATCCCGCTCACATATAGCACTCTCATGTGACAGGATCAGAGAAGAATGGAATGGAAAGGAGTCAGATAAAATCAAAATGAAAAGATAGGGAGACAAGGTAAAAAGAAGTAGTCACTCACCAGTAAATACAAGGTATTCAGCAGGTACATTCTTCATGTCATCAATAAATTTTGCTGTCTTGGAGAAATCTTTGCAAACATTTGAAGTTTTGGCTTTTTTGAGAGTAAGGTGAAGGTGTGTGTTGAGCTCAAGTGAAAGTTCCTCGCAAGACGCCAAGACACCGGTTTTGTCATAGATTGCTTCTTGGATCCCGTCCAAGAAAAGGGATGGTTGCTGAGCTACAAGTTTCCTGATGAAGTCACGATCTTCATCATTGAAAATAAGAGGAGCACCTCGTTTCTTGTACTCTAGCGGATTCCTAATGACTGATTGAGTTTGTTGATAAAGCTCCATCCATTGGTGGAAAGTGGGTTTGGAAATGTTCTCATCAAGAATATCTTGGATTTTGTCAGTTGAAAAGCCTTGAAGGCATTTGGTAACGGCCAAAGCCTTGATTGTGGCCAAGTAATTGACAAATGGCATGTTTGATTTAATAAAATTGTTAATAAAATTGAGTTCAGATGATTTGAGTGAAGTTGAGTGAGAGAACTAGAGATTGATCAAGGTCAGTTGATGGCCGTGAACGGATGGTTTTGATCTGAAAACCATTGAAGCACTGGATGGGGTTTGGATCAGTCCACATCCAGCTGATCCGGCTTTGGGTAAATTTTGGATTGGGGCCATTTTTGCGCTTCTCAAGCAAAAAAAAATTACAAGCTTTCATGCAGATGCAGTAGTTAGTTTTTTGTCACCCACCATCCCACCTTTGTGTGTTGTATAGCATTACCTTTATTGTAGTGTTTTAGTCCACCCCTTGGCTCTCCAGTTTATTCTCACACTGCAATGTGTTTAGCAGCAATCAAAAACCTCCATTCAGAGTTCTTGACCCCACGTGCCCAAACCTCTTCCCTTGAAAGGGGCTTGTGGTATGAATCTTCCCGTCGCAACACATTGAATAGGAGGCGCCCTGAGGCCCCTCAAAAAGAGACGGAACAGCTATCACCCATGTGTAAATAATAGCACACATTCAAAATAAAATTCCATCCCAGTAGGATCACTCATTCCAACCTATTCCACGTGTCCCTGTTTACGGAAGGTTGTTACACTTCTGGAACAATTGTCTTGAGGGCACCATCTGAGGTGATCATACTTCCAATGGTACACAACCAAATATAAAACAAGACCAAGCCATGGGTTAGGCTAATAGATGGATCAATGTCATACTGAGGTGAGCATTCTAGTATTATGTGCCCACCTCCTCATGGGACAAGGCTCATTTTTGTCCCATGAGCATTCATTTCATATATACCTTGGTCATTGTTTGGTTGATAAAAGTTTGAGGATTAAACCAAAGCTCTCTATGACCTCATTATTGTAGCTTGAAATTTGTATGTTGTTGGTACAGTGAGACCTTAAGGCTACCTTGATTAATACGGTTCCTCACAATCTTTGTCAGCCCTGGGTACATACACATGTACCCAAAGACTAACTTGTAAATATAAATATTACTCATAAAACTCAAGTACATGTACATATATCTTAGAAACATATGTAACATGTAATAAAATATGTATAAAACACTAATTACATATATATGTAATCACAAACTAATATGTAACATATAAGATTACATCCAAAAACAATAGTAACATCTCATAACTCAGTATCAAGAGTTCAAAATGCTTATATGGCATAAAACACTCAATGATTACTGAACATAACATTAAGTGTAAGTAATTATAAAGATAAAAATAATAAAAATAATAATTATAAACCTAATATTGTAACACTTGTGTATATCACAATATTAGGTTTAGAGAGCTGAATATATAAACCAAAACTCAGTTCATCCTCAGAGAAGGAACCAATTTTATACATACCACTTTCTGAAGAACCTTCAAGCAACGCCCGAACCAATCCGACACGATATGACTTTTCGGAGGGTTTCCATGTCGTATCAGCCAACCCATATATTCAGACCAATACCCGATACAATGTGAGGACAAAAAAAAATCCAAAAATTCGGTCGGCCATATCGTGTTGCTGAAGCGATACGAGCCAATACCGTACTTAAAAATTGGTTGCAAGGCTTTTCAAGTAGGAAAAAGCCAAATCGCCTCCATCCTGTATTGCGTCGCCGATACCCGATATGAGAAAAGGGGACTTCTCATGTCGGGTTGGGTGAAGCAATATGGAGACATCCGACTTTTGATGTCGGATTGGCGACACAATACCAATACAATACCGACTTTTGTGTTGGATTGGTTTGGGCGTTGCTTCAAGAGTTCAATCAGAATAAAAATCAAGAGTATTACAAATAGTAATACTAGTGATTCATTCTATATACCTTGATCTTTCCTGACTAGATTCTAGTTATAAGTTATACACTTCACTTTGGATCCTCTACTTCCCCTAAGTAGTTTCTATACTAGGTTGGTGACCTCCAAGATAATAACCAAACAGGTTGGTGACCTCTAAGAGATAACCAAGATAGTGATCTTCATAACCACTCTTTATCCAGTTACATAGAAGGATATTGGAGAACCTTGGGATCCAGTTCTCACTATTGTATTCATTTACAAACTTAAACCTCTTATTTAAGAGTCAACTAACTGTAGTCTGCCAGGATTTGTCCCAGAAGACTCTTAGTTGTTTGACTACTATTCATCCCTCTCATCCTTATCTCATTCACTTCTCATCCTCTACCTCTTCTTGTAACTAGTTCTATTCTGAAATATAAGAATAACTTTTATATTTCATTACACACCTAGTCCCAGTACCACATTTAGTGAGAGTAGCCTCCTTCAGAAGAGTCACTAACCTCACAATCTTGGGACACTGAGCTTGCAAAGGTTAAACAAGCCCTGCAAGAATTAGACTTGGCCCTGGGTCACGTTGAATTCAAAGGAGTTATTGATTGACTCTCTCGCTCTAGATGTTTACCCAGGGACAGGGAATCACTTTTTTGTACTTGAATGTCATTGGAGTTTGGTCCAGAATTTTCATTCTTTGGCTAAGATTTTCTGCTGAACACCAATGAAAGATCTTTGTGATATGGATAGTTGTGGACTCAAATGTTGACATCAGACACAGATATCTTTGTGGTTGTGGCAGCTGAAAAATAATACCATTTCAAGGACCACATGTCTGGGTGCATGAGCTGGCCTTCAAATTTTGTGAGATTCAAGACACATGTTAAACTTGACTAGTGCCAAATTCAGCTTTGACAAATTCCCCATATGAGTAAAATTGTCCATATCATTCAGTTTTACATAAAAGAAGGATGAATTTAACATCACAATAAATAGTTGTACAACATATGTATGCTTTTTGACCTAGACTACCTTAGAGTCTTGATTTTTGCAGCCTTAAACAGACATCACAGTAGAAATGTCCACATTGAAGGTACTACTTCAATGATGAGAGAGAAACTTTGCTTATGATTGATACAATTATTTTGTCCAGTTGAGATGCTTGCCTTTGGAATAATTGAAATCAGGTTGTATCAGATCTTGAAATATTACTGGATTTTATAGGCATCTTCCGGTGGTGACATCTATACCGTGAAGACATGGTCCTTGAATGTTATCTTGAAGTAGTTCAGTGTCTATGTGTTTATCTTTCTCCTCTAGAAGTGTTTCAAGTTTCTCATTGCTTTTAAGAAGATCTCCTATGAGCTGGGGAGTCAGATAGGCGGATGCAAACATTCCGTGCTTCTGAAGTGGCGTTGAAGATCCGTAAATTGAAGAACGTTTACCAAGTTGAGACTGATGTGGGTACGGAATAGCTGATACATCGACTGGAAATGTCAAAAAAAATACAGAAGCGACCCAGAGCAAATTGGATTTATCTGAGGCCATGATGTGCATCATCAATATTGGAGAATGAAAGATGGAAAACCAGATGCTCAATAAATAATAAATAAATCTTATTTGGAAAGATATTCCGATAGACTCAGATGCGAGAATGATCCAACTGTCTGAAACTTCGGATGCGATGTGTGGTTATTGAAAGCTTTGATGAAGAAAAATGATTGTTAGGTTGAAAAGTATCGTGAGAGGGTGAATACTAAGATGTGAAATGATGGGTAGTATTATAGGGAAACCAACGCGGAACGTTTTGACGCATATGAACAGTCTTGGCGATTCGATGACATAGTCTTGCAACATGAAATTGAATGGTCAAAGATATATCGTTGTGGCGTCTACAAGAAAGGTACTTTTATAAGATTTATCTGGCTCACGCTTGTAGGAAAGAAGTCTCTCTGATGGTATAAGATCGGTTAAACCACACACATGATTCGGGTATCCAGGAGTGCGAACAAGTTACCTCGAAAGGCCGATTTATACCGTCAATCGGGTGTGGTTACAGTGAATAGGTGGTCACCCGTTCAAGCACGCATATGGAACCAACTCCTGCTGGGAGGATGAGGTCGGTGTCCAACTCTTGCAGATATCTCCTTGAGATATCCTCACTTCGATTGCAACGTGTTGGGCAAAAGGTGCATCGGAAACAACGGGACAGCTGTTGCCCATGGTGTGAGAAATAGTGCACAAAAGTTCATCCCAAGAGTATCGGTCCCGAAATGGATTCAGAGACAAGGTGTAGGTTTTGTTTTGTTCACTTGAGATATACGCTCTGGGGTGAGGGTGCCGTTTGTGGTAAAGCTTGTATTACATTATAACACTGCAAAAATAATGTATTTTTCCCAGGTGAAAAATGATTGACATTAATGCACAAAATGATTAATAATGCAGAATTAATGCAGAAAAATGCAGAATTAATGCAGAATTAATGCATTTTTAATCATTTTGTGAAATAAATGTAATCATTTTTCACCTCGGAAAAATACATTATATTCGCAGTGTAAGCTACTAGCACATCAGCGGCGGGCCGCCGCGTCCAAAGGCTCAAAGTACAAAGGGCATGTTGATACCAAGTTATCTAATGCTCTCTATCTCATTCTGATTGATGCTTGTCCATGTGTAGCAAAGATGTATTTCAGACCTGGTTTTGTACAACATTTGCAAACATTAGGGGTATTCAAACCTTGTGCTTTGTGTCCAAGAAGTGTTCAGGAGTGACATTGGCCAAAAACTTGTGGGACACCGCCAAAATGTTTTTGGATCAGAACATTAATCACAATGAACTTTTAGACTCATTGAAATCCCATTCCAATGCAAAATATCTAATGTTCATATGAGAGAACAAAATGAAAGACCAGAATTTGACAGATAAATGACTGCTATAGTGGACTCGACCAATTGGTAAACAATAGGTCAATAAGAGGCATACAACAATCATGTAGTATACAATGATAAAAAGTCAATAGCCAAATAGTTGACCTTGGAGAAGAATGATGCTCAAGATATGAGTGATATATAAGAAAACCATCAAGGACATCTGCCTGTTTAAGAGCAGCTGCAGCTGCATCTTGTTTGAGATCTGTTTCTTCAGTCTCTGAATCATTCAGCTAATGACCGTGGTCCGAGAGGAGGTTGAAAAATTATAACTAATATCATGCTCAGGTTGAGAATGATGCCCTAAATCACCATGTAGTCAACATGAGAGGAAGCAAGAGAGATGGTTGTGAGCCAACATCATTTGTGCGATTGTTGCATTGAGTTCCTTGAAGTCATTTTTGTGGGGAAAAAAGCCAAGGGATAAAAAAATCAGCTCTTTCTACAAACTCTGAGTGTCCCTGTAAACAATCAACAAAGGAGGTGACATTAAAGTGACAGTGTGTTGATCAAGAAAGATTGATGGGTATGACTAACTTCGAAATGACATGAGATATCTGTCACGGACCACATCTTATTGATAATCTGTTCACAAGTCAATGAAATCTAATGTATACAATAACTTGCAAAATTCTGAACTTCAATACGATCAATGGATCAATAAATCAGTCAAAGGAGCGGCCTTTTGATTCCAAAAGATTATCCACAAGAATCAATATAAATCTCGATTGAAAAAATCAAGAGATGAAATGTTTGAGACACAGATTGTAACTTACAGTGTTGGAAAAATTTGAACAAACGGGTTCGGATGATGAATTATCAAGTTGACAATCAAAAGGTGAATTTGAGTTATCCATCTGAATCAAATGATCTTCTGATCTGTGTTTATATCCAATAGTCTTGTACTGTCTACGGTGCGCTCTTCACCTACAAAGAATAAAAGTGATAGATATTTAATTGATTGAAGTTGATTTTTTTCAATTCAAATGAAATGTACCTTGAGCCATTTGACGAAATTCATTTAAATAAGCTGCCCATTGAATACCAAGTTGATCTAAAATTTCTACATCTCCCTTGTCTATTCTTTCAGCTGAACCTGTAATGATCACACTGATTGGATGATCTCCATTATAACGTTCATGATGGATTTGATCTTTCAATCTTCCTATCGCATTCTTGGTTCAGCCGGTTCATGTTTGCTATTAGGATGTGAGATACTCAACCAGCTAATCTACCAAAAGAGACTGTTCGAGATCCAGAATGACTATTTGTGATCAATTCCCAATCAATGAACCTATTGCCTGAAGAGACCATCTTCTGTAACAATAGGATAGTATAAGATTGGCCTGTGTGAGTATGGGAGAAACTACAGGAAATGAAATTGTTTCGGATTCACTTAAGACAGGTATTTTTGTGAGATTTAGATTGAGAAACATCCAAGATAAGTATGTTTATGATTTGCTTTAGTTGATGAAGTTGGCTTTAAGTCATTGATTGAGATTTCTTTGATTGCCAATATAAGGTCTGCATCACCATCAGCTGTAGCAGGTGGAACGATTTGAGATCTGGCCTGAATAAAGATGATTTGATAAATCCGACGATCAGATTCTATGATTGTAAAGATTTTTGTAAAAAGCCATCAAACTGACCTTTTCGTATGATTGGTCGTTCAAGATATGTTTTTGACTTGATTCTAGTTTGATGTTAATCAATCAAGAACCTAATGAATCCAAGAGACGAGTGATATTGTTAGGTACTCAAGGTGTTCTTCTTTCCCAAAGACGCGAGTTTGCTTCAGCTTTGATCAGTAGTTGAATTGGTGCTGTAAGACTTGGATTGCTAGTAAGAAAAGTTCTAGTTTGATTGATAATGTCATTTTATCTTAGATTTGAAATTAATTAAGGTTCCAACACTGCGTCCACCACCTCCCTTCTCGACGTCGAGAAGGGTAGAATGTCCCGATTTGGTTCAACTTTGTTCCAACTTTATTGCGGGTTAGTTTCACTACTGAGTATCCCACTCAGCATAGACTGAGAGATGCACGAGTGATTGATCAGAAGCCATTGAGCCTCAGGGAATTCCTCAGACGTTAGATTCTCAGCCTCAGGATATTCCTTAGAACTTCATACTCACTTAATCTCAGGCAACAAATCAATCTCATGTCTAACAGCCTTTGATAACCTTTTATTATGTTATTCACTCTCAAATCAACTTAAATCAATCTATTGCTATGGTGAATCAAATCATTCATGTCCATCAAAGTTGGACAATTTCAAATTTTGTCTTAGTTTGAAAGCTCTTGATAAAGAACAATGTGCTGGTTTGTGGCATCAAAGGAAAGCTGAGAAGATCTTGGAAAGACCTAATAGTGAAGATGTCTGGGATCGCAGGTTGGTTTCTGAAAATCACATGTATCATGTTCAAAAATAGACGAGTACGTTGCAAGGGAGTATTAGAATATTGACTTCTTGATTGTTTACTTTACAGCCCAGTCGCACCTTCTGAGCCTATCTGGTCAAACAACGCGATGAACTGAGGTATTAGAACACACACCGAAAACTTTGTTCTTAGAGATATAAATCCTGGAGTAAAATTACAATATGCTGGAAAGTACAGGTCCTGATTTACAAGTTGTCGC
>NW_006768871.1:0-37805 GCF_000204055.1 Melampsora larici-populina 98AG31
AGAGGTCCCACAAGCCGCGCTCGTCTAGGACACATCGAATGCCTTTCCTTTTCGCAGCAAGGTTTGGATTGGGATGGTCAGCTGGATAGACCATGGACTGAGGAAGTCCTTGTCTTTCGAGAGGAATTCTAGGGTCATCGGTCGGGATCTCAGTATCTCGTAAAGGTGATTTCTTACCCCCAGGGCCAAGGTTCATGTTCGAGACTCGGAGAGCTGAGGGTCCGTAAGATTCATGCGCAGAAGAACAGTCAAAGATAAAAACGCCCTGAGCGTTGGGAAAAAGATACTCGAAGATAGGAATGGCTCGTGTTTGGACTTGCTCGATTAGCTGCATACAATCCCACCAGGGATCACCTTTGCTTCCAGGGTAAGTAACCACTGCAGCGTCGGTAAATGAAGGCAAAGGGAATCTGTTGTGTTCTTCTTCGGAAGTTATTTCCAGTCGGCCAGTCTTCGTGGCTGGCGTAATCCAATCTGAATCGTGAATTAATCGTCCATCGCTCTTCTTACGCAGCTCTTGAGTGTTGTCTTTGACCCAGGCTCGCTTTGGACGTTCGTTAGCGTGCACCGTTGACTCGTTGTGATAGAGAAAAATTGTCTCCTTCTGGTCTTGAAGAAGAATAGGATCTGGAGCAATTGAGAGCTCCAGGTCTTCACCATGATAAACTCGAGAGCGCTTCTGAAGGTCGGCTATAATATCTAGATACTTGTGGCGGTATGCAACAACGTCTGCTCGTTCATGGCCGTCGAAATAGAGACCTTTACTGTACTCGCGTGCCCGAAACCCCAAGGAATGAAGCCATTGATTGGCTGTGTTGAGACAGATTGTGCGTTTGATGCCATGATCAGGGAGCGCCACAGAGTTGACATGGTGAAGCAGTGTTAGAGGGGTGAGCTGATACATAATTAAAATGATCATGTCATATCAGCGTTTTTTCAAGAAAAAAAATTAGAAAGAGAACGATAGAGGATGAAAATAAACATACCTCTCCAGGCCTTTTAGATATCGCCCAAGAATGAATTGAGTTATAAAGCTTGTCATCATCAAGCATTGATGAATGGTGTGAGGCAAATCCTCGCTGATTAATGATCAACTCCTTGAATTTCGAGACATGGACGGCTTGCTGTCGGATTTTCTTCGCATGACAGACTCCTGTGGTTGGTTTGGTGGAAAGCTTTTGATTCGAGGCTCGTCTGCGAATCGATGAGGCTGCAGTTAAGATTGAAGCAGTGACAGCTGGATCTTTTTCACCGTTGATAGTAAGTTCAAATCGTCGTAAATTGTATTCTCGAAGGTCTTCAATGATAGAGATCGGGACTTTGAAATGTGAATCTGATTTGGCTTTTTCACGGGACTTATCTTCGATAAATTTGATGTCTGAATCTAAGCTGTTATATCGAACCTGAGCTGCTTGTCTGATTTTCTGAGGGAGCGAGAGTTTGGTCTTGGTAGATCGATAACGTTCAACGCATTCTTCAATCCAGGTATTTGATACAACTACATTCAAATCATTTCTATCATTTTCAAGTTCATTTTCGATTTCATTTTCATTTTGATTTTCAATTTCAATTTCGTTTTCTTTTTCATTTTGATCATCAATGAAGTTGTTATCATTTGATTCAGATGAGACATTTCCATTGTTAGGATTGTCGTTATCAAAGGTTTCAAAGGTATCAGATGAAGTTAATCCGGGGGATGTGACAAGAGCTGGAGTTGGATGATGAATAATCCAGCAGTCAAGCATGTTGTTCGACTTGCCGAGAGCCTTTTCTCCGTTGATTTTATATTGTTGTCGTGTTTCTTTTGGTATCTTTCGTGGTACAAGTTTATTTGAGGTAATCTGAGCACATGGCCTCTTATAGCCTTTGAGGATAAGACCTTCCTTGGTTTTGCGTTTACCGAGAGTTGGTGGATCAATGAAAGGGCGAGTAAAAACTGGGAATAAAGCATCATTGACGAGTTCATTATCACAAGCTTCGTCGTCAGAAGAATCGGCGATATTGGCTTGAGCGTAGAGTGAGATGTCTAAAGGATCCATCTTATCCTCCTCAGTTAAATAATTAGGATCAATCGGCATCCAGTAGAACTCGGATGGTTGAAGTATAGCTGAATGAGGAGGCTGGGGGGTTTGAGAATGCTCGACTTCAGAATCAGACTCGTCGAGGTGATTCATGTTTGAAATTCGAGTTGGGAAATTCTCTGGAACAGGGGCTTTGTTTAAAGTGAGTTGAACATCAGAATCGACAGTGATTTGTTGATCTTCCGTATCGGAGATGACCACAATGTTACGGAGTTTGGCCGTGCGAATGTTCTTCCAACGTCGTGATTGAGATCGTGAAGCTTTGCTCTTCTTGGCCATATCGATGATGAGTGCATAAATGAAAGGAAAGCGGGGATATGTATGTATGTATGTATGTAGGGAAAAGGGTGGAAAGGATGAGTGTAGAACGGAGAAAGACAAACTTTGCCAATAAAAAACCTCGGCGAAAAACTTTTTTGGGTATTACTGGGACCCCTAACATTTGGGTCCCGGGGCCGGGGCCGGGGCCAGGCTCTGGTCGTGACTAGACTGGAGCAACTGTAATGCATACCTACAAAGCGCCCCAGGATGTGTTTGTTTTTCCATTGAACTCTGATTGAATCCTTTGCAAGTAGGATTTTTGTCAACCTAAGTCTTAAAAGTTGTCAGGCTTAGGTGAATAATTACTCACAAAATGTGTTTTATGCATCGGAATAAGATGAGTAAACCTTTGCACTTAATTTTTGAATCTTCGTGATAGGTGAATCGTTTCTCAGACTAGTATAAATTGTAACAAATCTGTGTTTCAAATTATCAACAGATAGTTCTACCAAAGTGGATACCGTGAGGTAAACTAGCTTTGGGCGTGCTTGAGCAGTAGTCCTATAAAACTTGGTTTTATCGAAAAGAGGACGGAGTATAGAAGCATTAGTCAAGTAGGCAGTACTACACGATCTTTAACGGTTCTGTAGGTCGTTGAAAGTAAGGAATATAAAAGAGAAACAAGTGAAACGAAAACAAGAGTAACTGGTTCGAGAGCTTAAAGAGTCTAAAGGATATGTTTCTAAAGAGGTCTTTCTTCGAGAGTGACTATAGTTTTTGAGAGAGCAGGAAGTAGAATGGTTCTTAGTAAATGTAAGTATTCTAGTTTCTAATTGGGTTTAAAAGTTGGTAAAAGTGGTAACGGATGATTCTCCTTTTCTTAGTGCTTTGAGAGAGCTCTTTTTATATCTGGGTTTCTGCTTGGTGATAATTTGTCACGACTAGACTGGTCTCGAACTGATCTAGTTGTTGGGGTTTGTTGCTCCCTTGGTATTCTAATAATGTGGATTTTGATTAAGGGTTAGTTTCTAGGGTCTTTGAAATGATGTCATCATTTCTAAGACCCTTACTTTCCCTTTTCTCGTTTTTTTTTCCAATTGTTGTATTTTTGTTTTTATAATTTGTACACTCTTGAAACTAGAGTGATAGAGTTGTGGGTTTTAATGTTTATTATGTGTTATTTTGTCGATACGCTCGGGGTTCTGCTCCGCAGAACTCTCGCGGTTGACAATTTTGGCAACATCAGGCAGCAATGAGCCCTCTATGGGGTCAAACCGACCCCTAGTGGTGTTTTTTTCTGTGTTGAAAAGATATCTTGTCCTTGTACCCGTGCAAAATACAAACGTACTATTGCATAAACTTACACAATTTCAACAAAAACCTGTCATAATGCATATTTCAATGCATTTAGGCCTAAATGCATACAAATATGCATTATGGGGGTTTATGCCTATATGCATAACCCGCAATAATGCATACACCACGGGGGGATCCTGGGTCGGAAATTGGTCCTAACCAGTCTGAAAAACGTCAGGTTGCAATCCAACCCGAAGCTCGTCCCTGGGTAGACCAACGGCCACCTCATGGTGGCCGCCCCCGGCCGCCCCTGTGTGAGCTCAAAACAGCCTACAGCGCGACTTGTGGGCGCACCCTGCAAGCCCATAGGCGGCCTTTTTGGTCAGCAGTCAGTATCCCGCGGTACCTTCACAAAACTGACTGCTGAGCCAAATAACCGCGTGGGCAAGAGAGACTTTGCTCACCCCTGCGTACAATCTTTTTGTGTGTTGCGTCCTCCCCTGTCCTCCCCCAGGGGTCAGGTCTTTCTCGCGTGGTGACATGAGATAAAATGCCCACTTGTTTGGTTCCCCCCCAAGCACCATCTCCAAGTTTGAGTTGTCATTTTTCAAATAATTTCCAACGTCTTCAGTCACCTTCACAGTTTTGAAGGTCTCTCAATTACCTTCACCTCAGTCAACTTCATTTGTAATGTTGTCTCAACAATCACACGCGGTGGGACCTCATAGGTTGTCAACTCCGTCCATGAGTTAGCACTCCCCTTTCAAACATTTTTTCTCTCAAACCCTTTCTCTCTCAATCTTTCAGGATGATAATTTATCAATCTATCCATTCAGATCGAATCAACACTATGTCTGCCACGCTCTTGGCGCACCACACGTCGGTCCGTCCGTGGTAGCACAACTCGCCAAAGTGTCGGAGTCTCATCAGGCAAGTGATCTTTTGCTTTCACGCATCCAGGTTGTTTTACTGGCATCCTTATTACAGTTTATAATGGAGGTAGCCCGAATGCGGGTCCCATGAGTTCTAATAACACCAGTGCTGGTGTTCAGGGGTCAGCCTCGTTCTTCTTCTCTCTTTAGTTCAACTCTCATTGACTATCATTTACTGATTACTCGTTTGTGTTGGCTATTTAGGACGACGACACGAGTGCGACTGCTTGCAAGAGCATTTCAGTTTCAACTGAAAAGATTTTGGATGTGATCGCAAGGTTGTCAGAAAAGAATGACTTGGATATTGCCAATCTCTCTGACAAGCTCGATGAAGAAAATATGTCTAAACAACAGTGTTGAACAGCACAATACCTTGTCTAACAAGCTGGACCGAGTGACCAAAAAGGTGGAACAGCTCAAAGATCACCTGCTTGAACCTTGAGCGAATCAAACTCCTGAGCAACCCACGCGAGCCAAACATTCCGGCTGAGAGCACAATCACAAACATCAAGAGACTCATCTATTGGGTAAGTGGTTGATTTTCCATCAAGACTGATGATCTTCTGACCAAACTCTTATCCTCATAGATCACAAATCATTGTGAGGAGGTCACTGATGACCATGATATTGATCTTCTTTTTCATTTAAAATGTTTTCATGTAATTCAATCATTCCTGTTGTTTGTTATCATTATATACAAGCTGTTCTTCTAATAACTGCCACTCTTGATCATGCCACCGCCTAGTAATGCACTGTGCTTTATGCTATTTATGCCCATTTTTGAATCAGAGCAGCCCGTGCCCGTGCCCCGCCCGATTCCAATCCAGACAGTTCCAATTGAATGGCTGCTCCGAGCTGGTGGCCTGCGGGTGGTCAAAGTGGTCTGCAGGCCACCTGCAGATCGCGCACACCTACACTTTTGGCGATGCAAAGGTGCCTGCGTGCTGAGCTGTCAGGCAACTTAAAGTTCGGCACTTGGTCGTCGCCAAACTGACTACCTGCTGGTGGTCAGTCACTCCGCACAGAGCGACCGTCTGGTGGTGGCCTGCGAGGATGACCAATCGGCGGTCAGGCTGCCCCCGTGGTGTAGCAAAAATTGTCTCCCCAATTTATGCATTAGCGCAGGTTTGACTGTATGAGGATTTATCAGTTACATACAAAAAACTTGTAGGAAGTTGGAGTTGGTGAGGCAGTTCTTGTGTGGTAGTGACCACTGACACATCAAAACTTAGTAAGTGTGAAGGGGTTTTTGAAAGTTAGATGGGTTAGGCTTTTTATTTGGTTTTTCTGGATCTGATTTTGTTTTTTGAAATAAGAGTTGGTTAATAAATATTTATAATACTGTTTTTAAAAAAAATTGGGATTAATTTTTTCAAAAATAAAATCTTACAAGAAAAAACCTTGTGAGATGATTATGTTGGGGCCAATGAGGAATTTCATGTACTCAAAGTGAGGATTTTTTTTTGTTTGTTTGTTTTCAAACTATATATATCCAGCCTGCAACAAGATTTTCTTTGGATACAAGTTTGAAGTTTTGCTAATACAGGATTCCTTGAGAGAACCCTGGAGGCACTCCTTGGTTCGAAAGCCCAGGGGGACTTAGTGGAGCTAAGGGTAGCCATGAGTGACCCGGGTCTGCGGCCCGTGCCCAGGATACTTGTGAAAATTCTGTTGCAATCTTTTTCGCCGCAGACGAACCCACTCATACCCTCAAGCTCCAACAGATCATAGATCATCTAAGTCCCGACACAGTCTCTCTTTCTTAGTAGTCTTGTCAAATTAAATTTAAAAAGCATCTCAATCTTTAATCTGTGGGAAAATCCAAGTTGCAAGGATAATCATAATATCAGACATCAAGAAAATTAACAGATTATATTTACAAAACACAAGGCTCAGAAAGATCGAACAGATGGACAAGTCTATGGAGGACAGATTAGCGATGGCAGAGGCGAATTTGGCAAGGGTGACTTGAGCGATGTCAGCAGCGAACGCATCAACATCCGGCCCAGAAGGTGGCCCCAGTCAGACCAACACGGCTCAAGCAGAAGGTCAAGAAGGTAACACCGGCGGAGTCCTCGCCGAACAAACGGATGCCAACCATCAGAGTGGGCCTACGGCGAACCAGCTCGAAACCGTGGTTGAAGAAGGGGAAGAGGACCTAGATGATGTTGCGATCCTAGAAATGGATCTCAGGTCAGAGACTGAGGATGACACGTGGCAACCTCACAAACACGCAGGGAGGGAGAAAGGATTGAGGGAGGATACGCCTACAGATGAAGAGGAGAGCTTGGTAGAAGGGGACATGGATCTTAGTAAGTTCATTTACTTAACATTCCCATCTTAGCCACTCCTTTCTGTTGTTCCCCCCCTTTTTTTCCATCGAACACACTGCCTCCTTGCCTCTCATTATACACCTATGGAAGATACTTCAAACACAAACGAGTTTCAATATCAAAAACACTACTAAAAGACATATAAGTCGAATAAGATGATATGAGTGGCAGTACCTTAAGTCCACGTACGTAAGACCCTGTTGAATGACCCAGGGCAAGCTGTCCCGGCTGCTAATAGGTGTTGCTACGAAGCAGGTGTTGCTGAGAGTGTTGCTTAGAAGCGTGTGTTGCTGAAAGCGTATACGAGATCGATAAAGAGAGTTTGTGATACTTACGGTACTGTGTTGATTCTCAACTGTAACAGCTCATGGCGACCGGATCCTGATGCTACAAGCTAGGATAGACGATGCATATGTAAGAAGAGATTACGCGCTAGGAGCGGACCTTCTAGCGAAACTCACGGAGATGATCACCGAAG
The DNA here is from genome assembly GCF_000204055.1 of Melampsora larici-populina 98AG31. Lineage (NCBI taxonomy): Eukaryota > Fungi > Basidiomycota > Pucciniomycetes > Pucciniales > Melampsoraceae > Melampsora > Melampsora laricis-populina. The sequence goes on from NW_006768871.1 coordinate 7,382, forward strand.
AGACGGCTAGACACTATGCTCCGGCACCGAGAAACGACGTCGAACCGCCAGCTCCAACCCTCGTTCCCAATCGTCAACATGAAAGAAAAACCACACCTCATCGCCTGATACAAGAAAACCTGTCCGAGTTCTCGATGAGCGCGAGACAAGAACCACGAGTGACGGAACCTAGGGTTGTAGTTGCACAACCAGAGCCACCTCCAACATGGAGGTACAACGGCGAGCGTCGGAGCCATTCACCAGCGACCATTGGGGAGCCCAAACCGGTGAGAGAAACGACTGCCACGCCACAAACAAATACGGACGAAGCAAGTAGAGCGAAGGCCATGCTGGAATCGGGCAAAGGCCGGATGATCCTGTCTAACGGGGATGTGATAGAAAATGGGAGGTTAATGTTGAAAGACAAGACTAAGCAGCTGGAAAAGTCCCTACCTTCCCTGAGCCCGGTACTGTCACACTATCTACGAACTTTCAAGGCATACGTCCCATTGCCAGTTTTCGACAAATTGTGGCTGATTCGTGATCAGCAAGCACGGGAGGGGACAGAACCGCCCTCAGAGTCGAAATTAAACAAGAGCGGCTTGAACCTGAGGATGTACGGAGGCGACCCACCCATGGAGGAGTTAACGATGCAGTACAAGCATTGGCTGGACTGCTTCACCCTTTTCTCAAGGTACATTCAGGATGCGGGTTGGATTACGTTAGCTGAAAACTTAAAAATCCACAAGGAGATAGTGGTAGAGCTCCGGGAGACGAATGGCTGGATGGTAGCACTGCGCTACTGTAAGAGAGTGCGCGAAGGGGTAATGAGGACGGACGTAGGAGGAGAAATTGTCAATGTGTCTGAAGTACAGAGGACAATCCTAGAAGAAGTGAAACAAGTGTGCGATAACTTCGGAGAAAGAGCTCTCAGATCGAACCCATACGCACCGGGTGGTACCAAAGATCACTTAGACCCGGAGTCTGGCCTGCCGAGAGTGAAACACGGGGGCGGTATGTCAAAGAAGGCATCGAGCACGTCGGTGAAGGCGGAAGAAAGTTCCTCGGGTGGCAAGAGGAAGTCATGGTTACCCAACGACCAGTGGGAAGCCAAGCTGAGAGCAGAAGGGAAGTGGGTGGAAAAGAAAGAAGGACCAAGCAAGAGACCCGACTATGGAGACCGAGGAAGAGGAAGTGATAGAAGAGAAAATAAGTGGGGGAGAAGTGGTAGTCGGAGCCCAAATCGCTACGATAACAGAAGGTCCAATGGCAGAGGAGGCCGTCCGAGATACTAGTGAGTATGTTGTCCCAAGTCCATAGGAGTGGTAGTCCAACAGATGTGAAATGAATCATAAGACGCACCTATCAGTACACACCAAGTACAAAAGAGAAGTTTCCGGAAAGTCCAAAGGTCCTGACTATTTCCTTGATTTGCTGAATTTGCCGCAGCTCTCCAGACCTCCCCCGTCCCCCCCTGCCAACTTGTGAGCTGCATCTACCCGTAAGTCGCAAAGAACAACGCGTCAAACACATAGAGATAAGACCAAACCCGAAGAATTGGCCTAGAATTGTGACATGTGAGATGCAGCTGGAGGTATGGCGACGAGAACTAAGAGACGCAGACCTGTTGGAGACGCACTCCTACATCCTAGAGGGGTTCAAGAACGGTTTCGACCAGGGTATACCTGAGAAACCAATACACGGGTTACGATATTTCTGCCCAAATAACCACGAGTCAGTTAAAGAAGCGGAGAAAGAAGTGAGAGAGAACTTGACGAACGAATTAAAGGCCGGCCAAATGTTTGGCCCATTCTCGAAGGAAGAAGTGTTTCAGAAACTGGGATTCTTTCGCACGAATCCTTTGGGTGCGGTAGTGAACGGCGATGGGTCGGTGAGACCTATCAACGATCTCTCATTCCCACGTCGAGATACCTACATCAATTCGGTAAACGCCTTGGTAGACAAGGACGATTTTAAGACGTCATGGGACGACTTTGCGAAGGTGGCGAGGTTCATGATCAGTAGCAAAGGTACATTGCTGCTAGGTATCTTCGACTGGTCAAAAGCGTACCGCCAGATCCCTACAAAACAATCACAGTGGCCATACCTGATGGTTCTCGACCTAGATGGCAATATACTGTTAGATACTCGGGTGACGTTTGGGGGGGTAGCCGGATGTGGCACATTCGGGCAAGCCGCGGACGCATGGAAGTTGGCGATGATGTCCAAGTTTAAATTTGAGGCAGGTTTCAGGTGGGTGGACGACACTCTCTTCATCAAGGCAGATGACGGGTTGAACAGTGCATCGATGAAGGACGTGGCCGAAGCCAGTGAACGGATGGGAGTGGTAACGAACGAAAAGAAGTGGAGCGAATTTAATCATGTGCAGAAGTATTTGGGCCTGATATGGGATGGGAAGGAAAAAACGGTTAGAATCCCCGATGAGAAAATAAAGATGAGGCTGGAGCAGATAAAGGAATTCATAGAAGGAAGGAAGGCGACATACAAAGAGACAGAAAAAATGGTCGGCCCCTTGATGCACGCTTCGCTAGTATATCCTCAACTCCAGTGCCATTGCATGGCGTTGTACCGGTGGATGTCGGAATGGGTCCATCGGTTTGCAGCACGAGACATGCCGGAAGAGGTAGTAGAAGACATGGCTATTTGGAGTAGAGTCCTACAAACGGCAGACCCGAGGAGAATGATCCCCTGGCCCGAGGTGGTGAACATTGGCTGGGTGGGGGATGCATCAACAAGCTATGGTATAGGAATAATCGTGGGTAAGCATTGGGCCAGATTTAGGCTGTGTGCAGGATGGGATAGCGACTCACACAAAGAGGACAGTTCCGTGCGAGACATCGCGTGGGCGGAAACCGTCGCGGTTCGCTTAGGCCTATTGATGGTGTCCTCACTGATGTCAGTGAGAGGTAAAGAATTTTTATGTTTAACGGACAATGTCGTGACTGAGGGCGCGATACGGAATGGGAAGTCGAAGAATAGGTGGGTGAACAGAGAATGGATTAAAATACAAGACGAGATGCTCCGCATGAACTGTTCTATTAGACAGAAGAGAGTGAGGTCGGAAGATAACGCAGCAGATCTGCTGTCGAGAGGATTCGACTCATCTAAACATGTATCAAGAGTTGTATTAGTTAGAGTCCCGTCCAATCTGATCCCATTTGTAATCCAAGAATAAAGAAAAACACTGCCCTGAGAACTCCCTGCCCGCGTTCAACCCATTATACCCATAAACACCTGCACCAGGCACCTCCCAAGCCCTGATAACCTCGAACAGTCAATGCCCAACAGGAGACAAGAAGGAGGACCAGCTGACGGGACACACCTCCCAAAACACTTTGAGGCGGCAAGGTCGAAAGCGTCGGTCGCCGGCAAACACACAGCGTCAAGCGGCTGGGCAAAAGGAACCCTCGGAGGCTATTCTAGTGGGATGTCCAAATTTATCGAATTCAAGGAGAAGACCAGCAGAGGTTTTGAAGAAGATCAGCCAATAACCGACGAAGACATTTACGAATTCGTGAGCTGGGCAGGTGAATCAAAAGCTGAGAAAGTGAACGGACCGGCGAGAGTGATTTCAGCGGTTACGATAAAGAAGTATTTGGACGGAATAAGGGCATGGCACATAGTGCGACACACCTCGAGACCTACCGCAGACAAAGAAGTCGTCTCCCTGCTGATAAACGCCACCAAGAGGAATGAAGAGGAGCGGGAACTGGTGACACAAAAGAAACCGGTCCTGTTAAGTCAATTATTTAAGTTATTCAAAGAGACCTATGGGAAATTTAAAGAAGAGACGTTGACCGGAACGGTGGCCTTGGTCGCTTTCTGGGGGATGACGAGGCTGGGCGAATTGCTCCGCACAAAGAAGCAAGATGGTGCTATTCTGCGAAACCAAGTAGAATTTGGAGAAAAGAGAGGAGTCAGATTCGTGAAACTTCATCTGAGGAAGGCTAAGACAGCAAAGGCAGGAGAAGTTCAGATCATTCACCTTCAACAACAATTTAACGTCCTCGACCCGGTCTCGGCAGTGGAACGTATCATGCGATCAAATCATTTGGCAGACAAAGACGACATACTGTTTTCGTTTTCGGGCCCAGGCGGCGTCACCCCATTGAGTAAGAAGAAATTCGTAAAAGTGGTGGAAGGAGTTTGGGGGAAAAGCGGGATTGAAAATTGGTCAGGTCATTCCTTTAGAGTAGGGGGAGCGTCCTTACGTTATAATTTGGGGACTCCGGTTGCGGTAATAGCTAGACAGGGGAGGTGGAAATCTTTAGCCTACCTGAGATATTTCAAGGGTTATACGGGAGATCAGTTGAAAGAAGCGGTAACGTTGTTGGAAGCTCTGGACGAAAGGACGGTAGCATGAAAGACACGGGGGTTGCAGAAATCGATCGACAGCGTAAGGAGAAGCCAAGGCAAAACCTTATTAGAGAACTGAATGAAATACAGACAGCGGAGATCTTCGGTGAACTCTATCTCAGTTGAAATGTGAGGACTGAGCATCAGTCGCGTGCTCTGCGTTTGGGGATGAGCCCTAGGAGGCTAGGCGCCGAGCACCCCCCCCTCGTCGGCTAGGAGGAGGAGTCCTAGGCCTCATGGGGAAGTTCAGGGGTAGAAGCTAGCCACAACGGGGGTTGGTTCTCACAAACCAACCTTGCCCGTCGCTTGGTTCAAAGAAACCAAACTTCTTGGTTATCTTGAACCAACGTTGTGAGAGTTTTGGTTCACGTGAACCAAAACTTGGAGGCCGGCTTCGCCACTGCCCCAATATGACTACTCTGACCCAAAGAGGTAAGAGTAGCCAAGCCTGGGAGGAGAATCCTCACAGCTCACGTAGACTCGGTGAGTCTTGTCCTAAGAAAACCTCAGGGCGCACAAAAGCGCAACTCACTGAGGACTGGGTTGAGAGAACCCTGGAGGCACTCCTTGGTTCGAAAGCCCAGGGGGACTTAGTGGAGCTAAGGGTAGCCATGAGTGACCCGGGTCTGCGGCCCGTGCCCAGGATACTTGTGAAAATCCTGTTGCAATCTTTTTCGCCGCAGACGAACCCACTCATACCCTCAAGCTCCAACAGATCATAGATCATCTAAGTCCCGACACAGTCTCTCTTTCTTAGTAGTCTTGTCAAATTAAATTTAAAAATCCCACCCACCCACCCGTAGCTATTGCCCAGGTTTGAGGAAACCTGGTAATGAAAGTTCTCCTACCCAACAACCCACTGGTGAGAAGCTAGCCACAACGGGGGTTGGTTCTCACAAACCAACCTTGCCCGTTGCTTGGTTCAAAGAAACCAAACTTCTTGGTTATCTTGAACCAACGTTGTGAGAGTTTTGGTTCACGTGAACCAAAACTTGGAGGCCGGCTTCGCCACTGCCCCAATATGACTACTCTGACCCAAAGAGGTAAGAGTAGCCAAGCCTGGGAGGAGAATCCTCACAGCTCACGTAGACTCGGTGAGTCTCGTCCTAAGAAAACCTCAGGGCGCACAAAAGCACAACTCACTGAGGACTGGGATGTGGCCTTCAAATCAAGATACATACAACTACTATGTCCATTCAATTGCCACCACTTCCAAACACACTCATCAACTCAACTGATCTTTCAAACAATACCATAACAACCTCCTCTGAATAGGAGTGATTTGGTGTGGAGTGTACCTCATTCCATGACCAGTCAGACCACAAAGGCTTATTGCTATCCTCATTTTCAATATCACCACCTCTTTTGTTTTGAATATATACATTGTCCTATAGCAAAACATGTGATTGATCCAGAGTTAAGACAACCTTTGAGTGGCTGAATGTAACAATCTGAGAAAGTCTAGCTTTGGTTGTTGGGTGATGATTTGATTCTTGCCTGTTCTCCTTGTCCACAACAAGCATTGAAAATCAACTAAAATGTTGAAGTGCCTGCAGAAAAGATCAGGCTCCTGTGGGGCCATGTGAGCCAGTTTGGCCCCGGGGGTGGTGTATCTTTTCTACAGGCACTTGTACAATTCAAAACACTGTTGCAATCAAGTTACTAAAGTTGTAGATTTATATGTGTGAAATGTGGTAGGGAATTGGTCTCTTGGGTCTTGATGCTGAGTATCTGGGTTTCCATATACCAGCCACAGAGGCAGGCTTTATTAGCATAATATAAAGCTTGAGGAAAAATCTGAAAAACAACATGAAAGCAAAGAACTTAGAAAAAAGTGGAAGCCTGTGGGTGGCCTCCATGTCTCGCATGCATGTCCTTTTTACAACTGAATTTTGAAACATAACCTTGAAGATTTTAAGAGAAAACATTGATAACTAAGAATTGTAACTGAAAGATCATAACCAACATAATGATAATATTGGAAGGTTCCATTGCCTGAGGCTGGGTGGGCAGGAGGATAGTGATTTTTCAAAATGAAAAAATAACTGATTGAAAACTTTTTAGGATAATAGACTTGAATTAAAGTTTTATTTTTTTGTAAATATAATTTTCAGATGAGGAACTATAGATTGGAAACATGTAGGGAAATCATTTCTCTTTGACATATCCTAGATTTTCAAATCTATCAAGACTTCTAGAGCTTGCACCTCTTTTGAAACAAGCCGTGATACCTCTTCATCTGATAGTATTGGTTCTTTGCATACTAGTTAACCATTGTCCAAAAAACCTTTCACAGACCTATTCCTGTACAATACATCCAGAGAATTGGAGGAATGCCGGAGGTTGGGAATTGCGGGAATGGGAATGGGATGTATGAGCCTGTACTCACCGCCATGTTTCAGTCCAGAGGTTTAGGCTGAGCAGTACACAACCTTCTTTGTAAACATTTGTCCCATTGGCCGGCATAGAAACCATACCTTGCATATGGTTTTACTGCATTTTGAGTACAACAATGTAGCGTGCAACACAAGACTACATCACATTTTGATAATCTTGACCAGACCAATCATAACATCAAAATCAGAGTCTTCCAAATTCTTCAGATGATTTTTCTGACTTAAGTTGAGTCATAGGGGTCACAAAGGGTTGCAAATGAAAGGACCTACTGGAGAGCCGGATGAAAAAGCCTTGATAGTTGTCACTTCTTAATCAGCATTGATCAAGTGCCATTGATCAGAACGTTCTGAGTGCAAGATCAACCTGACAATGATTGGAAGAGAGCTGATCAAATGACTTGTTCTACTTTCTTTACCATGTTTCTCTCACTTGAAGTGCTCTGAAATTCAGACAGGTCAATCCTTGGTTTGACAAGCTGGCAGTGCTGTTTGTTCTAGTGCACGCTCTTAACTGGTTTTGTCCTTACGATCTTGAGTCATTTTTGATTATCTCAGCTTATGATATTTGATTGAGCCATTAGTGTTTAATCAAAAAAACATTGTTTTTCAAACTAATACATCCGAGAGCTTTGCTTGTTTGCCTCATCTATTTTGATTGATATGTTGCTTTGGAGCGGGTATGAGTTCATGATGCTCCTACTCTGGAACTGCAAATCCTCTCAACGCTTGGTGATCATTGGAAAGAACATAACTTTGTCTACATACATGTATACACAAAGCTAACGGTGTGGCGCTTTGTTGGATGTTTCAACAGAAAAGTGAAGACCAATTGGGTGTTGACCAACTCCTGTATGCCCATTCATTCATACAGCTCCCATTCCCATTCCCATTCCCATTCCCATTCCCATCCCATTACCAATCTCTGGCAAGCTCCCAATACATGTACCAACTCCCAAGGATTTGATTGTGTGTTTTCCTCCCACTCTGCCCACAACTAATCAGTTTCCTCAAGATATTGTGGGATCCCAACCAAAATAAGAGGGGGTTGAGAGGTTCAAAAGAGGCCAGGCAAGACATGGCCAGTTGCTCCAGCAAAATATCTTGCCAATGGCCAACACAAGGCATGAGGTACATTAGAGATGTCAATAAAAAGTACGTATGGGTTCTCAAAGCTACATATTTTGGGACCCAAATATACTTTTTGTTCCACCAAAAAACAAAAAAAAATTACTTATGTAGCTTTGAGGGCCATGAATGTAACACCAGCAGCTATGAATTTGGTATAAGTCTCATACTTAAATTGTTGCAATGGGCTTTGTTAAACTCAAAGTTGGAAAACCATAGATCTCAAACTTGGCTGAGGCCTCTCCTTTGAGCTGTATTAGTCAACTCAAAATGAGAGGACTTAGTAAAGTTAGATTCACAGCCATACTTTGAGGCAGACTTAACTCAATCCCATGTTGAATTGAGGAGAAAATTTAGTTACAGCCATTCAAGAGTTCATTGTTTTCTTTTGACATGATGAAAACTCCAAAATGGCCAAAACTGCCTTTGTAACAAAACCTTTGTGGGGCAAGATCTGATCTCTCTTTATAATTCCATACCCAACATCAGCCAATTTATCAATTAGATTTGGATTTATTGATCAATCAAGACTTTCTTCTGTGACCAACCTTCCCTCAGCTTGTCTTCACCTCAACACACCCAACCCACTTGCCTCCATCATGTTATCCAAGTGCTTGTGAGGGTAGGGTATTCTTTAGAGTACTCTAGGCTCACTATGGGAAGGTAAGGTGGGTTCTTTTTATTTAAAATAGTTGTATTTCAAATGTAATTTTGTAAATACAATTAGAAATAAAAATGGAAGGAAGAAAGGAAATGAGACTGACAGTCTGTTTGGATAAATCCAGACAGACTACAGTTAAATGACTCCTTAGAAGGAGGTTTGAAATACAATAATAGAAGGCTGGATCCAAGGCCCTCCCTTAATCTTCAAGGTAACGGATTAAAGAGTGATATGTAGGTCACTAGCCTGGTTATTTATAGTCACCAACTGGTAGTTATTCAGAAGGTCACTAACCTGTGAGTTGTTGTAGGTCACTAACCTGCAGTTGTTCAAAAGGTCACTAACCTGAGAGTTGATAAAGGTTACTAACCTGCAGTTGTTCAAAAGGTGACTAACCTGGAGTTCTTTGAGAGGTTACTAACCTGAAAAGTTCTACTTGGGGAAAGTAGAGGATCCAAGGGATGAAGAAGGAAATTACTTTATCTTTTAGGCAGGAATCTGCTTTAAAGTGATGAAGTGAATCACTAGTCTTATATTTATAAGACTTTTGATTATGTACTTCAAAGGAACTTTAAAGGGTTCTTTAAAAGATATGTGTCATAAAATGCTTGGGGGAAAGTTCTTGAAGGCTGAGAGAGGAGGGGTTTATATACTCTCCTCTCCAAACCTAATTGTAGTGATATTTGATTGTATCATTACTGTGGGTTTAGGGCTTAATGATTATTATTAATTATTATTATTATTAGTATTACATAGTTACATATACATGTTATGTAATTTATGTAGTATAAGCATTTTAACTCTTGACACTGAGTTATGAGGTGTAATTGGTGTTTTATTACATGTTACATATGTTTTTAAATGTATATGTATATGTAATTGGTGTTTGTATATGTTTTATTATATGTTACATGTGTTTTATAAGCTGTATGTACATGTAATTACGTTTATAAGTGAAAGTTCTATATTATAAGTTAGTTTTGGGTACATGTATATGTACCCAGGGCTGACAGTGCTCCCCACTTCAAAACTTTGGCACAATCCTTGTCTCACGGCAATCCTCATTCACCAGAGAACCAAAGATTCAATGCAGCCAATCTGGTAAATTTATGGTCTTGACACTGGCTTCCCTCAACCTTCCAAGCAATTCTCCAATTCTTTGACTTTGGTTCAAATGGAATCGACCATCATCATACAACTTCACAAGAGCATTGTGACAGGCTCATGAGCAATCATTTCACCCATTCACACAACTAAAAACGGCTTGTTGCATGGTTTTGTTCTGGTGTGGTTCACTTAGACAGCCTCCACTCCATTCACTAGGTTGATATATTTCCGGTCCTTTCTCAGATGGAACAGCACTATATCCAATCCATCTTTTTATGAATTGCCTGCATGTGGGACATATTCAAGATGATGGATGCAATATGGATCACCAGCTTACTTATCCCTGCAATTTTCTCAAACATTAAAGGAGACTAGAAAGTAGATGTCCTGTCTCCTTACCCTCTATCAACTCAGTTGACATTGTTTCAAACCCTTGTGATTCTTCATCTATTCTTGATTTCCCTTGCAATTGTCTTGTTCTCCATCAAATTGTGTTTTCTGTGTGATTTCACCAGTTTCATCATTCTCATACTGATTTGATTGTTGTTTTAGAATCATAAAAATGTCCAAAATCAACACCAATTCACCACCACCTGGGAATTTGACCAATGTTACACCTTTGGATGTGACCGTGCATACTGGTCATATGAATGGGTGTATGTCATCCATATAAACCTTTGCATTTAGAATAGGATCCCACTATTTGTCGCCCCCTCGGCAAGTACCCGGCGCCCCTTTTCGGGACCGGACCGGGTCTATGCGTAAAGTTGCGCCCCTTTTTGAAAAGAACAGCCCCTTTCTCTAAACCGCGCCCCTCCTCTCTTCTCTAAATCGATCCATCCAATCATGGATTGGTTGGTCTTGTACTTGTATGTACTGGTTTTACAACCTTATGTCTATGTTGTAATGAGCAATGTGTACAAATCCCTTTTGAAAACAAAGGAACAAAGCTCACGAAGCGAAAAAAACTTTGCGGGCATAAAACATATCTTGAATTGACATAGCATAGGTAGGCCCGCGTCAGTTAGTCGCGAGTCGGGTGGTTCATACAACAGGCATAGCATAGTAGTAAGGAACAAAAACGGCTGAAGACACACAACAAATAACAAAGGAAGAAATGAAGTAGAAAAGGACAAAGTACGTAGTAAGAGAGAAAGTACAACATACATAACAGGTCAATTTAATTGATAGATAATAGAACAACTATACTACCTCTTGATTAGCCCACAGATCGAGTTGCACTTGATATCTGGAGATCCATTCCGGAATTAGAGTATTTGTTATGGTGGCCGTGAGTGCCTGGCCATATATTGGTGGCAGTGGGATCAAGTTTTTACTGGACCCCACAGTGACAGTTACGAAATGTTCACCATCCACAAATGCGAGCAAGATGGGAGCATTCTTGTTTGGTGGAATTTGATAAGGGAAGAATGAGTAACAGTTGGAGTTGACCGGATTGAAAAGGATAACCGGGCATTCATATGCACTGGCAATGACATAGCCCAAGTAGGGCATGCGCATCCAGAACTGTTGGCCACATTTTAAGCCTTGCGGTTCAAGCCGGACAAGCAGGTCGTCGACGATTTCCGTTGCAAAAGGCGCGGTACGTCGGGTCTTCATCCCACTCCCACGAGACTTCATTCCAAAGATGTTTGAGATCAGCTCCTCATGGAGCCCACGAAAGGTGGCCAATTCCTCGTGCAAGTGGTGGCGGACTAAGGCATACGAGTCCTCGTTGTAACAGTTGAGGGCTTTGGCGATTGCATAGTAACCACAGTTTCCAAAAGCTGGAGGATCGAAAACAGATTTGACAAAAGGTATAATAACACGAGGCAGTTGTATCAAATACTTTTGTTCGGCAGGTTTGATTCGGGTGGTCGGTTGCAAAGCTGTCGACTTAGTAGTTGAGGCTTGATGCTTTGAGCTTGATGAGCCAGATGCTTGGGGTTTGAACTCTTGAGGTGGTGTTTGCTTAGTCTTCTTTGCATTTGATGCTGCGGCCATAGACTCTTCAGTCATTGGAAAAACTATCACACCATATTCACGGCTGGCATCCAAAGTCTCCTGTACAAGTGGATCCTTTCTATCCAATTTCATGTCTTCACCAATTAAGCACAGAGCAGTTCCGGAATAAGGACCTTTCGAATAAAGTAATTGGCAGTCAGAGGTGCGGCTTTTGCTGAGTCGATATGATCTGGCGAGGAGGTATCCTCAATAAACATAGATTCCAGAGTGCGCATCATGATCTCATACCCTTGATATCCATAGCTAGTTTAGAACATTAAACATTCAATTAGTATTGCAGTTAAGATCAAATGATGAGGCAGACACTTACTATCCGGGTTGTTCAACTACAAAGGTCAGTATTTCACTACCCAAGCTGCGAATTCCGCCCCCTTTACCCTTCTTCGTTGCAAGTCCAAAATAGGTAGATGTGGTGGGTTCGTTTACCACTGCGCGCAAAACATCTTCATGTTGCCTCATACGCCTGTAGCACAAAGTAAAACCATCAACACATATTTTTGCCCTCAATCGCACTTGTGAAGCGTATAACGTACCCTTCTAAGCCTTCAAAATCAATCTTGGTTGGCCATCCTCGGGCAACACCATGTGGGATAGTCTCGCGCTCGGCCTGATGCAAATGACAGAAATCTGCAGTTTGGGAAAACTTTCGGGAGATGACAGAACATCATTAGCAAAGAGGTGAAACGTTTTGAGGAATTCAAATGGTGTTTGACTTACTGGCAAGGACATAGCGCCATCGCGTCCCACCGCTTGGCGGATGTTTGACATTCCCAAAAGAGTCTCCTTCAATTTAAGTAATCTTTCTGACGGTTTGTCAGGTAGCGGCTCATCACAAAATGGGCACAAATCTTGACTGTCTTCTTCGGAGTCAACAGCAGAATCTGAGGAGACATCGATATCTGAGTCGTCCAAAAAAGACTTGCACGGTTGAAGTTTGGAAGAGGAGAGTTGATCTTGTAATTTATCTTGATCGTAATCCATTTCTGAGAATTCATCTTCATCAGTTTCTGACTCTAGCACCAGTATTTTCGAACTTTTGGATGCTTTCGAAGGAAGTTTTGCGGATGGATTACTTGATCCAGAGGCAGCTTTAATGCCTGGGTTTGATTCCGTTTGGCTGAGCCGAAGAGGGCATGTAGTGATTCGGTGAGTTGGAGATCTACAACCACTGCATCTGGTCACACGAAGTTTTGAGCAAGACTCTTCCAATTCAAGCTTGGACTTCCATCGGCCTTGCATACCTTCCTGAGATGATCCGGTGCGTTTCGACGTACTGGCTCGAGGTCGGCCTCGTGTGTCGGTCTTGACATCAGGATTCACAATTGGAACCAGGGCGAATCTGCTAGTTTCAAGAAGGGAGCAAGCGTATTACGCCAACTAGTCCTCAGTGAACTGATGAGATTCATTACATTCATTTAAATATAGAGAGTCTAACCTTGATAGCAGCCAGGAATCGGGCTTAGTCTAACCAGCTCTGAACACCGGAGACAACAATAAACACACCTATGTAAAGGTGAGAATGGAACAAGCGTATTCTAGACAACAATATTGAAAGGTGATGACATTAACAACATAGTTTGATAATTGAGAATTGAGAGAAAAAGAGAGAAGGCACTCACACGCCAACTAGTCCTCAGTGAACTGATGAGGAGAAGTGGCGTGTTCGGAGTGGCGATTGAATTTGAATGTGATACAGTGATGATAATAGTTTAGGTTTGAATTGAATTTTGTATGAACTAGGTTTGATGTTCTGTATTTGATTGTGTTTTAATGTAGTTTAGTAAGTTGATTTTAATTTAATGTAGAGTAGTTTTGTTTGATGTGTTTGATGTTTCATTGTATTCTTACACACCCCCTCAAGCACTTCAAACAAATCAAAAAGACCAGCATCATGTGAGATAACTAAGTAAAAAAAAGAAGAAAGAAAGAATAAAAAAATTGAGAGAAAGAAAGAAAGAAAGAAAATTGAGAGAAAGAAAAAAAGAATTATGATGTTGGTTCGCGATGGTGAAGTCCTATTGATTTTCGTAACCACTGAAAGGGAGATTTACCTAAAGGTTTAGTGAGGACATCTGCGATCATCTTGTGAGATTGACAGTGACGTAATTCTACCGTACCCCGTTTCACCAGTTCTCGAATCCAATGATATTGGATTTCAATATGCTTCGTGCGAGCATGAAATATAGTCTTTGATGTAAGATGGATCGCCCCAAGGTTGTCACAGTGCAGACGAGTAGGTTGGGTGATGTTGAATCCAAACGATGTAAGGAGATTTTGAATCCATGTGGCTTCTTGTCCAGCCTCCGTTGTCGCACGGTATTCAGCTTCGGTGCTAGATAATGCCACCGTTGGTTGAAGCCGACTCTTCCAGCTGATTGCTCCACCTAGGAATTTAAAAACGTAACCAGTTGTTGATCGTCGGTTATCTTTGTTACCGGCCCAATCAGCGTCAGAGAAACCATAGGGGCAATCCCATGATTGATTGCCAGATAGGCCTTGGTTACCAGCATTGTATTCGATGAACAGATGAGTAGTTCCTCGTAAGTAACGTAATACATGAATTAGGGCATTCCAGTGGGCTCGTGAAGGTCGGTCAAGGTGTTGGGATAAGACACCGACAGCGTACGCTATATCAGGTCGTGTACACTGTGATAAATACATAAGTGATCCAACTCCATTTCTGTACGGAAGATTTTGACGAGCGAAGTCTTGGGCCTCAAAGTCAGTTGATCGAGTGAGTTTCTGGTCAGCTGGAAGCGGTGTACTGGCTGGTTTACTATTGGTCATGCCAAATCTTTCTAAGACGCTTTCAATCATGGCAGGTTGTCCTATTGCATATGAGAATTCAGATGTTCGGCTGATTTGAATACCAACAATGCAATGTGATACACCTAGGTCTTCCATTTCCCAACGTTGAGCAATTAATTTCTTGATGTCTTGTATCTCGTTTCCGGTAATTGCCATGTCATCTACATGAACGTACATAGCAGAGAATTTATTGCCATCCTTGGAAATTCGGATGAAAACACATGCATCAGCATTAGACTGAATGAATCCGATTGACAGTAAGAATTCTGTGACGTCGTCACTCCAATATTTGGCTGATTGCTTGAGGCCGTAAATTGTACTAGCTAAACACGCGACCATGTCATCACCATATTCTTCTTTAAGGTTATCTGGTAGTTCCATATAGATTTCATAGTCAAGTTTGTTGTTCAAGAAGGCGCATATAGCGTCCATAGACTCAACGGGCCATCCGTTTAAAGCAGCAATAGCAATCATCACCCGAAGTGATGAAGGTTTACCGGTTGGTGAGTACGTCTCGTGGTAGTCAACTCCTGGGACTTGGGAGAAACCCTTAGCTACGTAACGGGCCTTGAATTTGGCGATCGAACCATCTAAATTTGGTTTGATGCGAAATACCCATCGACCTCCAACAATAGATCTGTTCTTTGGGCGTTTAACAATAGTCCATACCTTTCTGTCGTTGATTGATTGAATTTCTTTGTTCATTGCCTTAATCCATTCTTCTTTCTCAGACGATTTCATAGCTTGTTTGTAGGTTTTCGGCTCATTTACAAGTCTGACAGTTGGCATGGTGCTGAATCCGTAGAATTCATCATCTTCTCCAGCGATGAATGCATCAATGTCGGCCCAAAAAGCATGTTGTGTCGAAGGTGTAAATCGGTCAGGAGCTCGTTTATCTCTAGTAGATCGTCGGATATTAGGTTGGTTGTTTGTATGAATTTCATCATCTTTGGAACCAGCCGATGGAGGTTCAGACTCCATGGTTGGTTCAGATGGAATATGTACAGGCTCTGGAATGACACCAACGTTATCATCCAGAGGTTCAGACTCAGGTGTAACAGTTGGATTGACATTAGGCCGACCTTGATGAAGAATAGGATAGTCATCATCATCAAGATTTATCACGAACTTTAGTTCGGGGTTTGATTTTTCCATATCATTTAAATCAGTCTTAGAAAATAAGTGATCATATTGAAATTTGATAGTTTTTCTGAAAGGAAAGTAGTCTTCACGGAATTTTACATCGTGGGAGGTAACGATTTTCTTCGATTCAAGATCATAGAGTCGGTAATTGAAATTGTCTGTTGCAAAACCGAGTAAGATGGCTGTTCTAGTGAGTGCGTTAAATTTTCCGTCTCGTTGGCTCTTTCTGATAATATACTCGACCCCGCAGCCAAAAGTCCGAAGATGAGATATAGAAGGTTTTCTTCCATACCAACCTTCAAATGGAGTCATCAATCCATTGTTGTAAGCTGATGATACGGTGCGATTATCCAGGTACACAGTGGTATTAACTGCTTCAAAGCAAAAACTAGGTGGTACGTTCGAATGTTGTAGTAGTGCTCTGGCTTTATAGGTGATAGTTTTATTTGATCTCTCTGAAACCCCATTCTCTTCGGGTGTGTACGCTTCTGTTTCATGTAGCCAGATTCCGTTTTCTTTACAGTACGGTACGAATAGTGAGTTAAAGAATTCTGAACCTTGATCTAAGGTAAAACATTTCACTTTCCGTTCACTCTGACGCTCCGCAAATTTGATAAAGGCGCATAATGCATTGAAAACTGATGTTTTATCCTTTGATTTCAGAAAATATACAAAACGCATTCCAGTGAAGTCATCGGTTAACAGAATGTAATAAAGATATCCATCATTGACGTAGCCTCTGACAATACCACTTAAGTCTACATGAACGTTTTCAATTTTATTTTGAGCACGAGGTCTAGTACCAGAAAAAGGAGGCCTTTCACTCTTTGATTTGATACATGCAATACATTCAATAGGCTTGGTTAAGTCACAGTCACCAGAAACCCCTTCAACCATCTTATCCTTGATCATTTTTCGGAGATAGGTGAAATTAGGGTGACCTAGTCGATGATGAAGGTTAATTAAGTTATCAGGTTGAGTGACTGTAGATGAGGATGATGCTTGAGAAGGAATTTGACGTACTGGGCATTCAACCAGTTTGACGATCATGAGATTTCCCGAGAAAAAGCCTCGGAAGAGGATCTTCTTACCGAGATTCAAAGTAAAGATATGAGGTTGTGTTTGATGGACAGTTGGAACGACACCTTTCTTGATGAGAGCACCGGCAGCGATCAAATTCTTATTGAGGTGAGGAACATAAAGTGAGTTTTCGAATTTCATCACATTGCCATCAACATCTAGTAAATAAGCTGTTCCGATTTTCTGTATTTCAAGTGTTTCATTGCCACCAGCTAAGTTAAGCCTCTTGCTGGGATCAGGGTTCGGAGTGAGTGAGTTCTGATCGAAGTGTCTCAAGTTATTGAACATATGATGCGATGAACCGGTATCGGCAAGTCCGAAAGAGTTGCTTGGAACTCTGGCTTGTACGGCCTTGTTGCTACAGAAGTAGTCGATGTGGAAGACGGTTGGTTGGCTGTCATCAGTTGATACGTTCATTGAGTTCATGGCGTCTGTCAATTCATTAAGATCTTGATTGATATCGGTGTCCTCTTGAATGATTGACGAATTTCGGTGTTGAAACGTCTTTGACTGACTGCTGGATTGTAGATGATTCGGAACCTGACCTCTCCATCTGCCTTTCTTTACCAACTCCTTCTGCCACTTGATTTTCTTTTCCTGATTCTTTGGATTTTCAAAGCATTCATCTCTACCATATTTGCATATACATCGATCAGCTGAACATTTGGGTCGAGTGAACTGATTGTTGCGATTATGATTGTTGTTTCGATTCACCGAATGAGCACCGGGATGGAAGGATTGATTTTTGTATAAATTGGCGAATTGTGGCAAGTTTCTGATTTCCTTTTCCTTTAACAAAATATACTGCTCTACTCCGTCATATGTAAGAGGCTTGACCATATCAAACACATTCGACAAAATCATTTGGTTATCTGAGTGAAGTGATTTGATAAGTCTACGGGCTATTTGTCCATCTGTAAGATCACCACCAGCTAACATCAATTCATCTTTCATTTCCCTAAATTTCGCGAGATGAGTTTCTAAAGTGGTGCGATTATCTTGTCGAAAATCATCGAGATCGTTATCTAGTTGAAATTGAGCTGCCTCAGATATTGGGGCTTTGTTATTTCTAACAATAGTCCAGAGTTTCGAGGGTTCATACTCCAAATCCACTTCGCCATCTTTTCTGACTTGAAGCTTGGATTCTACATAAGCTGAGTTTGTTGTGTCCATGCGATTAAGTAGGTAATTAGTTATACATTCCTTATTTGCAAGGTGTTCTTCATCAGGAGTATTGGGTGATTTGTTGGGCGAAGTGAGATATGTGTCAAGACATAATGTTCTGAGGGATCTTCTGATTCCAAGAGCCCAATGATTATAATTATTCTTTCCTAAGATTACCGTGGCCTGTAATTTGCTTAAATTATGATTCAGGATGACAGCAAAATCTTTCTGGGAAGTGGGTTGGGGAGTGATTTGGGAGCTCATTATTAGAGATGATCTAGGGTTGTCTGGTGATGTTGGTAAAACAGTGTGATTAGAAGCAGTAGATTTGTTCAGAGGAATCGGATTGTTGTTCCAGAGTTTCGTCTTCCAATGTTTGATCAAGTGATAGTTCGTCAGGATCGGATGATGATGTGATAGGAGATGGTACGGTTATGGGCGATGACATATACTAGTGAGAGAGTTGAGTTCTCTCTCGCTACCATGAAAGAATCTAATGAAACTCGAGACTCCTTGTAAAGGAGGTCTTGATAGCAGCCAGGAATCGGGCTTAGTCTAACCAGCTCTGAACACCGGAGACAACAATAAACACACCTTGATAGCAGCCAGGAATCGGGCTTAGTCTAACCAGCTCTGAACACCGGAGACAACAATACACACACCTATGTAAAGGTGAGAATGGTACAAGCGTATTACGCCAACTAGTCCTCAGTGAACTGATGAGATTCATTACATTCATTTAAATATAGAGAGTCTAACCTTGATAGCAGCCAGGAATCGGGCTTATTCTAATCTAGCTCTGAACACCGGAGACAACAATAAACACACCTATGTAAAGGTGAGAATGGAACAAGCGTATTCTAGACAACAATATTGAAAGGTGATGACATTAACAACATAGTTTGATAATTGAGAATTGAGAGAAAAAGAGAGAAGGCACTCACACGCCAACTAGTCCTCAGTGAACTGATGAGGAGAAGTGGCGTGTTCGGAGTGGCGATTGAATTTGAATGTGATACAGTGATGATAATAGTTTAGGTTTGAATTGAATTTTGTATGAACTAGGTTTGATGTTCTGTATTTGATTGTGTTTTAATGTAGTTTAGTAAGTTGATTTTAATTTAATGTAGAGTAGTTTTGTTTGATGTGTTTGATGTTTCATTGTATTCTTACAAGTTGGAGATCTACAACCACTGCATCTGGTCACACGAAGTTTTGAGTGAGACTCTTCCAATTCAAGCTTGGACTTCCATCGGCCTTGCATACCTTCCTGAGATGATCCGGTGCGTTTCGACGTACTGGCTCGAGGTCGGCCTCGTGTGTCGGTCTTGACATCAGGATTCACAATTGGAACCAGGGCGAATCTGCTAGTTTCAAGAAGGGAGACTTCGCCAAAGAGCTTGCGGAGTGCATGCTCTGGTAACTCCAGAATTCGATCAAATTGGGCACGCGCGGCTGCCACTAGTCCTTCATGAGTAGTGGGAGCCAGTTCCAATTGCAGTTTCCATTGATCATGAATGAGGTCGACCGATAGGAATTCAGTCGTATCGCGTGCCGCCGCGATCACATGTGAACACGGAAGGTCCCGCGCTCCTTGGAAGGTGTGTGTGCAAGGCTTTTGAAGGGAATCGGGTAAGAGGTCATACTGAGCTTTCAATTTTTTCAGCGCAAAATGTGACACTATACCATTGAGATCTTTAAAAAAGA
The DNA here is from genome assembly GCF_000204055.1 of Melampsora larici-populina 98AG31. NCBI lineage: Eukaryota > Fungi > Basidiomycota > Pucciniomycetes > Pucciniales > Melampsoraceae > Melampsora > Melampsora laricis-populina. Next base: position 26,954 of record NW_006768871.1, read on the forward strand.
TGGGCATGCCTTGAAGTGTCTTCGTGGTCTCAATTCCAACTAACACTGATATCTCCGTCATCTGATGTTCCTCAAATTGTTTGAATGAATTAAAGCAGGTTAGAAAGTCGTTATTTCTTCCGTCGAGAAACCGTTTGGCGCGGAAATGGCTCCCTTCAACACGTGAAGTGGACGAATTACCGAAGTGAGGCGTTTCTGAAGTAAACAAAGCAACGAATTTCTTGGTGCGATGTAACCAGGTACTTTCGAGGTATTCAAAGACGTGATGGGCTTTGGCTGACTGAGTAACCGCCTCGAGATTTGATTCATAGTCTGCCATCGTAGTTGAAGAAACAAAGACGTTCCATAGTTGCATGAAAGCCGTCCAATCAGATTCGGAGAACTTGCTCTTGCAGTTTTTCGCTATGTTGATGTTGATGTGCCATATACACAAGATGTGTACGGCCTGAGGAAAGACATTTGAGATGGCAGTTGAGAGGGCGGGTTCAGCATCGGTAGCAAACGTTTGCGGCATCGTCACGTTTGATTCATCGTCGTTCCCATAGATTACTTCCTTCAGCTGCGTCAAGACCCACTCGTACTGGGCTGTGACTTCACTACTGAGGAAAAACATAGCTACAGTAAATGTACGATTTGTGTTGGTGGTACCTACTATGTGTAACAAGGGGAGGTTGAAGCGGTTGGTTTTATAGGTACAATCCAGGGAAAGCACAGTCGAAAACCTGCGAGCCAGAATGATAGCCGAAGGACTAGCAAAAAAGAGGTTTTGAAGAGTTCCATCGCTGGCTGTGAGAGTTCGGTGGGCCCAACGGCTTTCAGTTATTAAGTCAAAGAGGCCCTGGATAGGAGTTTGGCCATTGAGCCAGCTGTCTCTGAGACGGGATCTGACATTGTGAATGTCGCGCACTAAAGGTTGTGATCCGGGTTGAACATCAATCAATTGCCGAATCTGAGCAGCTCGACAACCGGCAAAGGATAAAAGAGAAATTTGATTCTTGACATCAGGAGCAAATCGTCGATAGATTGACAAGTTGTGGGGTTGATCGAATGGTGGGTGATTGTGGTGGAGCTTGAAACCTTTCTTGCTATCATGAAAGATAAACCATCGATTGTCACCTGGACGGTAGTTGAGGGAGAGTTCAAAGAGGCATCCAGTTTTCTTGGAAGATGTCGACCGTTTTTTCTCGCGTTCTGTGGGACATTTACCTCGAAGAACTACTGCTTTCTCAGCAACCGATTTTGATCTGTAACCTAAACAACAATGAAGGTAGATTCGAATAGTTCGCTGGTTCTTTTTTTTGTGGCTTTTGACCGAGAGAGCGTAACCTTGGTGTCGTGCAACAGCATTCATGTACATTATTCCGGAGGTCATTGCTCTGAAGTTTTTGCCAATGATTGGAGGCCTAAGTAAGCAAACGGGTGACGCTCCTGTAGAAACATAGTAGAAACATATCATACATAGATGATCTTGTCAGCGAGGAAGAAGTTATGTAGGGAAACATTTCATTCAAAGTGACTTCAACTACATACCGATGGGGGGCCAGTCTTGGTCACATTCATTGTCGGTGAAAAGTTCAAGTTCCTCGTTGTTTTGAACTTGAACTATCACTTGTTCATCATCGCCGTTAGTCGCATTGACTTCGGTCATGAGCACGTCATTTGATACATTAGTTTCGTGAGTTTCGCCTGAAGTTCCATCAACGGTTGTTTTGACAATGGTGGTATTGGCATTGGTAGTGGATGGTAAAATCGGGTTGAGCGTAGGTTCAAACTGATCATTCGTAATCGCGTGACTCGTATCAGCAGGTGGTTGAAGAACAGGTGGGCCAGATGAAAGAGGTGGAAAATGATTCAACGAGTAGTGATTAGGGATCATTGGGTTAGGATATGGATGGTGATACATGGGGTGATTGAACGGTGGGTGAGCCCATGGGGGAGGCATTTGACTATCGGAGGGAGCAGATCCAGTAGATCCAGTTGGTGGAAACGGATGAAATAGTCCAGGTGGTGGAGGGTACCAGTACGGAGGAGGTATGTATGGGTTATGTGAGAAGTTAGGAGGAGGCGTGTAGGAGGTTTGATTAGGCGGGTATGAGACGAGGGTATTGGGTTGGTAGGGTGGTTGCTGTTTTACAAGGGTTGTGGAGATCGGCTGTGGGGCACGCGGATCTGGGGTGGAGGTGTGATTGTTCATTGTTCAAAGTGGTTCAAACAAGCTTGGGACAACTCAATTGAGATATCGGTTCTGTGAAAGTGTGAATTGAGTGGGTGTTTAGAGTTTGGAAAGTGGATGAAGAACGATGAAAATCCAAGAAGGTATGAGCACGCACAGGTGTATATAAGGGAAAGATGGGAGAGGGGGCAAACTCCACAGACAAGGAAGGGCATGGGCCATGGGCCCTGTCTGATGGGTATTGCGCCCTTTTGTGTCTTTGGAGGGCGACAAGTGTGTGTTACTTTCCGCCCAACCGGATGAAAGGGCGTTTGATGGATGATAATAGGGGCTGTGTTGTGAGATTGTGACAAATAATAAGCCCCTGAGCGCCCCTGAGGTCCGAGTCAGCAAAAATTTGGCTGGGAACATTCGGGTTTTGTCGGGTATCTTGGGCAACACCCGAACCGCTACGCAACGCTATGGAATTTGGCCATTTTCCATAGTGGTGCGCAGCCTGCGCTATGAAGCCGAGCGCTCTGGCTGCGCTATTTAGTCAAAAAAAAAGTTCTTGCCATGTCGAAGCGGTCCTTGCCGCTATATGTGCGCTTTATAGCGCGCTATAGCGCTATATAATGAAACACACTTTCAGTGTATAGCTTCACTCCAAGTTGTAGTCATTTTGGCACATCAAGATTAGATACAAAAAAGTATTAAGCTGACATACTGAACGGTTTATATTTGAATTGATAAATAATCGATTCAGATTAGGAACTTCAAGATGACACATCACTTCATCTTGATCATTCAGTTTTGATGATGATGATGGTTGTTGTTGAATCAATTGAAAATAAGAAGTCAGAAGTAGAACCTAAACTATTTTGAATATGAATTCTGAGAGTATGATTAGATTTGAAGTTATTTGAAGTATGACTACGAATTGAAGTAATGTGATTGGCTGTTGATGATTATCTTGTTGAAGTAAGATTGATTGAAATTGATAAGTTTTGATTGGTTTTCCGTTTAAGATTTGTTTTAAAATCGAAATCGGTTCAGTTTGAAGAGATCCACTGTGATCGGTTCTGATCGGTTCATACCTTTGTACCATTTCATTTTGCTCCGCTATATAGCGGAGTGACACCTCCTGGGCCGGGTTGCTTCTGCCCAACCGGATGAAAGGGCGTTTGATGGATGATAATAGGGGCTGTGTTGTGAGATCGTGACAAATAATAAGCCCCTGAGCGCCCCTGAGGTCCGAGTCAGCAAAAATTTGGCTGGGAACATTCGGGTTTTGTCGGGTATCTTGGGTAATGCCCCAAAAGAAGGGGGCGCCGGGTACTTGCCGAGGGGGCGACAAATAGTGGGATCCTTAGAATAAAGCTAATAGTAGCACAGTCCAAATAGCAGTATTTAACCCTCCAACATATCAACTGCAACTCCTACCAACACCCCCCCTGTTTTTTTGCAAGGCAACCAATGCTGGCAAAACTTTGGATTTGCAAAACAAGGTGGTGATTGATGTGTTGTTCAAAATACACACCAATCATGATGTTGTTACAAAAGACAAAAAAATCAGATACTTGAGCTGCAATGGCAACTCACCAACTTTGAACGTTATTGACTCAGGCCTCTTTTAATTGTAAGTTGAGAGCCTGACTATATGGCATGTCTCTCAAACAATTCAAGGAGCTTTGTGGTTCCATTTCTGAAGGGTACTCACCAGGTATGAAGAACTTGTTTTATCCTCTGATTTAGCTCCAACTTTATTATGGAAGGCAACTGTTGGCACTACCAAATTCATGCTCAGCAATCATGAAGATTGGTTTGAATTTGTCAATTTTGTCTTTCTAACCAAGAAACACACAGGAACTCTCAAAATTGTCTCTGAATCACCAACTACTGCTGCAAAGAATGAATCTGAGGTGAGTATTTGTCTCTTTTTTGGTTTTTAAACTTATCATGTCAGTCAAGATGTTTTGTCTTATTGTAACACTTACATGTTTGGTTTGTATATCAGAAGAGTGCATCTAATAAGCGCATTGCAAAGGCCAACAGTCCAACAGGAGGTGATGTTAAGCTGGTTGAGGTAACCAAGGAATGGGAGGTATGTTAAGTCTCATGTCCTCATCAATTGACTTCTATTTCCTATTTCTGAATCATGTTCTTTCTCATAGAAATCAAATAAGGTAGTTGCTCTACACATGAGAGCAGGGGAGCTTCCAAATACCATAGTCAACCCGGTATTGGAAGTGCCAACTTGTTGATTTTGGTTGCCCCCAGTATCTCTATTGCTTGAACTTGCCTGTGGCCGTGATCCGGGCCATTGGAATTTAAGTCTGTTTGTCTTGTGATTAATATTAGCTCTCTCATGCATTCTGATCACAATGAGATTATTTGACAGGAAAACGGAATGGCAAAAATGGACATCCCTCCAAATACCACCAAATACTGCCAAAAATAGCAAAGTCACCTGTATTACATGAAGATACACTACTATGTAGATGTGTGTGTCACCATGCAATGTCAGACTTCTGGAGGATCACTAGGCAATACTAATCCTCCTCCTCTAACCCAAAGTGGACCTGGTAACCCCATTCAAGGTTTTGGTGCAAGATTGCAATATGTGAGGGATATGTTGATCAGTGTCACGGAATGCGCATGTCATGTCACAGTCACTGTGGATGTGTGCACTGTGTGCACTCCAGAGTCCATGACTCTGATCAACATGCATCACACACACATTGAAATGTGACTAAATTCTCTCCTTGGTGTGAGCTGCTTGTTTGTCCTGGCAAGAGCTGGTTGGTACAACTCAAGATGGTGATTGGTTAAGTTGGACCCCAATCTATTTTTAGTTTGACAGACCATTCCAAAAATAACTTTGTTTCTTGGTATGGGGCAACTATGTAGGTGTCTTGGGCTTTGGCTTTTTGAACGTGAGTGCCCTACAATGTGAGCACCTTTCAACACTACCAATACTTACTTTGACCCCACCTCCTCATGTTCTGATCTTGTTTTTAAAAAGTTCAATAGATTTTTGAGCATCAAAGTATGGAAAAAAACATAAGTCAACCTAAAGTGACTTCTACTTCCAATCATCTCTCACAGCTCAACTTGATGGTGTGTTGGAATTTTAATAATCATTTGTTTTCAAAGCCACACAGAGGGACCTTTTGAAAGCTTCTGCTTCTATTTCCTACCGTGCTTTTTGGTATTTTCGTGTCTTTTGATGTTCACCTGCCATCAAACAAGGCAAAATTATTTATTGGATTTTAGTATAGTTGACATCATCCATAAAGAAGACTTTAGGTAGACATGTCTTCCGGGATCTAAGACATTATCGGAGCCGATGCCTTGTGGCCAAACATAGTATCGCATTATGAGACTCTTTCTCCTGTCTAAAACGTTGAAGAGACCACCAAGCAATGATAATCCTTACAACAAAGAATGAGTTACCGAAATGAATGATAAATCAAATCTGATATCTTTGGAAAGAGATTTTCAGTCTGATTATATTTTCAAAAAAATGATATTCCAATATGCCAAGCCACAAGTACAACTTTTGAAAAATGGTCCACAAGATTCACTAAACAAACTACAACAAATGAAAAAAACGAGAGTGAAAGTAATGAAAGAACAGTGAAGAAGCTTGAGGAAAAGATTTGACTGATTTGGCTGAAGCACTAAAGACCATCAATATACTAGTTATATTGTCCTCCTACGAAATCCTGAGTTAGGGTTGCCGGGTCAATCGAGTATGGATATTGGTTTTGTGCATGGAAGTCAAAGTGTCCATCAAAACCGGCACTGTATGGGTAGTTTATGTAATTAGGCTCCGTTCGTTGCGCGTAATCAAAGTGACCTCCCAGCAACGGTGCAGAATGCGGACCATTTTGCGAAGGATCGAGAGAGAATTGTGACGGTGGGAGCTGTAGCATTGGAGGACGATGTTTTGTTTGTTCCACTAGTTGGGGGACTTGATGTTGGTAATCGACTGAAATCTCTGACATATAAGGACTTCCTTGGCTTCCCGCGGCGTTGAGCATATCTTGGTATTGAGTATTGTCATCAGTGAGGAAGCTGGGGTGAGGAGAGCCTTGAAGCATCCCATTGAATCCATCTCCTACACCTCCATTGGTCGGAGCAGACAGCGACCAGGATAGCGGGGTGGAAGTGTGAAGAGGTGTCAGAGAGTGACAGAGTTGTGATTCAGGTGCTGAAGATTGCACTGATTGGAATGTGAATTCGATCCCTGCGCTGTTGTGATCGATGGAGTTATTATTATGTTGATCTACTAACTGTGCATATTGCTGAAACGAGAGGTCCTGACTGTGAATTCCAGCATTCGTGGTATCATTGGAAGTTGGAGTTGATGATGATTGAAATTCGGAAACTTTATGGATACTACCTTGATAGGCGCTTCCGTACGAAGAATCTTGCCTGTTAAATCCTTCTGAGCGTCCGCCTGCCTGCCAACCTTGAGTGGATTGGTTCATCTCTCGTAACATCATATTGTCAATCACATCAACGCAAGGAATAGGAGTCTGGACATGTTCTAAGCCGAGAAGGTTTGTAGTGTTGTGATGAGATGTAGGGTTATTCAAACCCGCTTCATGATCAGGACTCAAAGACTCGCGATGCTTTCGATTGTTCAACTCCATACCTCCAGAGAAAGCTTGGATCGAATAGTCGAATCGAGGAGGAATAAGCGAGTAGAATTGGGTAGGCGATGCAATTTCAGACTTGCTGGTATTGTCGTCTTCCGAAGTACTAGTAGCAGAGCTGTCCTCCTGCAAGCGCGGAAGAGTATCCGAGCAGACAGAAGATGACGGTAAAGGATTGTGCCCTGGCTCAGTGAGGGTAGCCTTCTTGTGAACCTTTGGCTTGGAGGTCGGCTTGCGAACTTGTGTCTTGCGAGAGGTTTTAGGAGCCCGGATCTTGGACCCTTGAGCTAGTTTAGTTGCCTGGATCTTGTGTTGATCTGCTTTCAAGTTTTTGATTTCCGATGTCTTGATCCTCAACGCCACTTTTGCCATGACCGCTTGAGCGTTGGCGACAGCTGCCCTCTCAAGATTATTCTGTAGATCGTGAGTTGGCTGAGGATGTGGACTGGGAACTCGTGAAACAGGTTGACCAGATCCCAAAACTCCTTCGACACGGACGCTGGAGTCTTGGATCGACGATTGGCTTTGATCATGACCATTGATGTCAAAGGGTGAGAGGTGTGACTATCAAAGCAGAGTCTCAGTGCGTTTCAAACTTCCAGGTCGATCAAAATGGGAGCTTACGTTTTGCGAAGCACTCGACAACTCGTCTGCATCAAACCCTATAGCGCCGACAGTCGATTCCTCATCGTGATTGACTCCATTTAACAACTTAACCATTCCGGCGGCCAAAAGTGGCTGGTAGGGTGAAGTCTTGGCGTAGCTTTCGGGAGTGGCATGTCCTCTAACAATCGAAAGCTCACGAACTTGATCGTTCACCGGATAATAACCGTCGGCTCCCTTGGCACTGAAGAATTGTTCGTCTTTTTGCGTGCGCGCGTGGCAGCCAGGACAGACCGATACAAAACGAGAAACAACGTCTTTGGGAATCCAAGAGAAATACTTTCGGGAAACAGCAGAGGTTTTATCGCGACCACCATGACCACACTCGGCGTGACAATAGACAAGAACATCATAGATCTGCTCCTTAACAGCCAGAGGCCGATTCTCGTGGACCAAATAATGACCTCTATCGTCGCTGACTTTGGTGAAGGTTCGGCGGACCCACCAACGAAATTGAGCGCTTTCAGTTGTTTTGTCGTTCTTATCGAAAAGGACTGCGAGGATGCGTTCATACATGCTTTTATCCTGAAATAAAATCCAACATAATCTGAACGATAAGATAGTGTGTTTCTCAAAAGTTTAAAGTCAAGGCAGGTCTACTAACAATCAAAGCTTTCCCGCGTTTTTTATCGCACATCCCGCCTAAATACCTCTCGACACACCAGTCGTGCTGAGCTCTTGAGGAAAATCCATCACGACCATCGGCGGTGAGATCTGGGATTTTCGTAACGCCCATTTGAACGTCGAAGTCTAATACCATGATATAGATCTGTCTATTTCAAGAAGGAACTAGGATGATTTTTTGTATTATAAAGAAGAAGTTGTTTTGATGGATGATGAATTGTGTAGCGCGCCAAGCCAGTTTAACGCAGAAAATGCTAAAATAAGATTAATGATAGGATACTGAGAAAGTGAGTGATACTTGTGACTATCGAGAAAAAAATATCATAAAGAAGCGTTGCAGATAGGGAAGAAGACCCCGAGCTTTAGATCCTCTGCCTTTTGTCTTTCGAGCTGTGGGTGCATCATTAACATTTGAGGAGGCACCACCTGCCATGACTTCGCATACTAGGTAGATAATGGATGAGTTCTCTGGGATGTGGGCCTGACGGCACGGCCATACTCCATGCTTCGTGCTGAAGTCTGCCCTGAAAATTCGATCGCATCAGGTTCAGGGAAAGACAAGAGCATCTAGACTTTTTTTTGCCCATGTTTATTTCAATTCATTTGTCAACACATTTTAGTATACCAATATCATTGCTGCACGGTTTACAGTCACCAAGATGTACCTATCGCCCTGAGCTTGAGATAGAAGGCGGGCTAGGACAATGCGGCACAACGCAAGTATTGGAAAGTTGAAAAAATACTCGCCCTTCTCGCCATCACCTCGAAATAAGGCTCAGTGAGTTTCCCTTGTGCTTGGGTATCAAGGTTGTCAGATTGAAACCATAATGGGGAACATCTATGCGGTAAAGGGAGCCCCATTCAATTTTGCAGAGAATGTGACAGATGAGGCCGGCAATCCTTGTATTTGATTGTCATGCCGTGGCGTTCAAATTTTTAAATTTGAAAGTACTGGATGATAGAAGGTGCCTGATAGTCATGTCCTAAGGAGGCCTCGTGTTGACCGCCGCTACGATCAAAAGGTTATGATGGGCTGGTACAGTGACTCCGTCGCCTCGTATGAACACAATCGAGATGTCCAGCTACAATGCGCCTACAACAAAAAGAAACATCCATCAGTTGTGGTCAGCAAATTAAGTGATATGAATAAGGAAGATCAGTGGGCAAGATTATTTGAAAATATCGACGGAGCTTCAGCTCAAAAATTCAAACCAATCATGATCAACCAAAGGTGTTTAAACACAACCACCTGATGGTATAGACACCGCTGGGCATGGTGACAAGTTAACAAAGGAAGACCCCCTTCAGCAGCGCGGTACCGTGAACCTCATCAGCATTTGGGCGATTTGAAGCCCACGCATCTGTTTCTCCAACGCAATTGGCATGGAGTCCTCACGATTTCAATGACACTTGAAGCAATCAAAGTAGATACAGTGCAAAACCAAAAGAACCAACCAGATATGAAATTGACGTGAAAGTTTTTTCGAATACTACATACCCTTCATTTTTTGTCAGATAGCTATATGTGGCCCTGCATCTAGATTCTACACGCACTTGCAGAGACGCAAGAAATGAAACTGTGCGGAGATTTGGATCAAGTTTCTCGACACGCAGAATCTTGTGAATTTCCTATCTGCTACGCCAACACCGCCTACTCAAAGAGGTTTACGTCCCACACTGATTTGTGGTTTGATTGTTTTTAAAGTGCATTTAACATAATTGCATACACTATCCAAAATTTCAGATGAAGAGACTACTATGCCTCAGAAGGACGGCCATCGAGTCGGAGCAATGTGTTTGTTCCACTTGAGGATGCACATCTACACTTTTTTTGGATCAACCGGGCCTACTTTGAGAACCCCTATTGCATACACTATCCAAAATTTCAGATGAAGAGACTACTATGCCTCAGAAGGACGGCCATCGAGTCGGAGCAATGTGTTTGTTCCACTTGAGGATGCACATCTACACTTTTTTTGGATCAGATTCAGGGTCACTCTAACCTAACTAAGTCCCTCTCGGACGAACGAGTAGTCGAGAGAGGGACTTATAGCTTATCCACAGATTTTGGCGTGTGAGCCTGTGGACCTTTGGCTGGGGCACTTTTCAATCTGATACACAGCATAATCCTGCTTACAAAAATCCTCCAGACCCAAGAAATGCACCCTTCTCTGAATTGCCCTACATACACCTGTGCCAGTCTCACCCTCCTAATCCAAATGGATACTGAGTTATTCAAGCCCAATTTTTTGGGAAATTGCATCCTCTGTAACTTGCTGCGGAGGCGTCAGAGAGTCTTCTACTCCTGTCATTTGAGAAACTCTCAAATTTTCCTTCGATCTCTTCAATTGATTTGAATGAATTTGGAAGGGAGAGGACATTGAGTGAATAGCACTCGGTTTTGACTTTGAGATCTTTTGAAACCTATCCATACCAGAGGATTCCTCATACGAGTCTCTACACTTTCCAACCTCAACAGGGGAAGCCTCAACGCCTCGCGATTTATAAGTACATCGATTCGATAAATCTGAATAGTTGCTCGTGATCATTAAGCTCCAAAGGAGTCACCATATTTACGTAATTGACAGCTTCGAGATAAAAATTCCTCATTTTTGCCCAACCTGTCAAACTTGTTGAAAACTCGCAGCAGCCACACTGGAAGTTTACATGAGACTGGATTTTTTCAATCAATATCTTGATGACCTTCACTGGGGGTGAGTGTTTATGTAGAAAAACCAGTGTATGTAGG